>NC_085008.1:31441480-31741480 GCF_963854185.1 Sardina pilchardus
TGACTGACCTTCTAACTAAACCTTCACAGGCTCATGACAGAGTATCCACTAAGGTGGTTTGTTGCAATAAAGATGTAGAGGTCATAGGTCCTCTGTGCAGAAGAAGATGAAAAATCAGTGACACTTTATTTGAAGGTATATCTAAATAAGAGGCCTGTCATGACACATGAACCCTTAACTTAACCCTAACCCTACAGTACATCCTAACTTGTCATGACAAAAATCGAATGACACTTAATGACAGAAGCGTTGTCATAACGTATGATTTGTTTATAATGTTGATGATGTATATGTGTGTGTGTGTGTGTGTGTGTTTTCTTTTTTTTTTTTTTTTTAAGAGCCAACAATTTAGCAAAATTAGTGCACTATTTACTAAAACGAGTGCACAATTTAGTGAAATTAGCGTACTATTTACCAATATGAGTGCACAATTTAGCAAAATCAGTGCACAATGTACTAATATGAGTGCAAAACAAGTGCACTATGGATATAGTCACAATATACTAAATTGTACCTCACAATGTAGTAAAATGAGAGCACAACTTACTCAGATGAGCACACATTTAGTAGGAAAAGCACACATTCCTTTTGACATACAAAATATTTTTACCATGACACCTGCCGGGATCCTTAGTTTAGCAATACTTTTTGTGGCTGCAATAGAACTCAAAGTTATTGCAAATGCTGACATTTAGGGGTTGAGGCTGACTGAGGACACATACACAGTGTGTGTGTGTGTGTGTGTGTGTGTGTGTGTGTGTGTGTGCGCGCACCACTGTAATTCCATAGAATGAGCACACTTTGAATTATAGTGTAACTGTATAATACCATCTTTTATGAGATACCATTCACATCTAATCACTGTCAGCTTAGGCTGACAGAAGGCCCTTCTTTAAAATCAGGTCCACATGAGGTCAGCTCGGCTACTAGAAACGTGGCTATGCTACCTCCGTGGACAGTGGACTCGGTTTCCCTTTGAAAATCCTCAGCGGCTTTAAGGAGAGAGGGGTGGGGGGGACCAAACATTCACTTGTTGCCCCAGTGTGACCCGGCATTCATTTCTGCTGAGCCTAGAGATGAAGAGGAAGTGAGGCTCAGGAATATCAGCAAAGTGCAGCTCTCCAGTCGGTTGGTGACTCAGTGAAATTCCCCCTCTCTCGTGGACCACAGGACCCAGTGAGTTCCGATAACGGACCGCTCAAGTTCCACACACTAGTTCTCCGAGTCCTTTGATGTGGGAATACTCACAGTGAACAAACTGCTTTCCCCTCCCAGCTCTGGCAGTTCAGAGAAAAACTGGACAGTGTGTGCAAGACCTGATAATTGACCGCAGAACTTGTGGATTTAAAACATGAGTTTTCTAATATATATATATATATATATATATATATATATATATACTGTATATATATATATATATATACTGTATATATATATATATATATATATATATATGTTGCCAAAAGTATTAGCTCACTTGTCTTGACTCACATATGAACTTCAGTCACATCCCGTTCTTAATCCATAGGGTTTATTATGACGTCAGTCCACTCTATGCAGCTACATGTATCTGTGTGTGTGTGTGTGTGTGTCTTTTGAGCCTGCAAATTAGGACAAAATCTTATTGTCCCTCCAATTATGGAATAAATAAAGCATGATAACAGAGTGGCAATTACAGAATGGATGGCTGGTCCTACTTTGTATTAGATTTTTTGAATGAGTACTTTCAAGCTAACATTAGGCTGTATTATTTATTATTGTGCTAAACATTGCCAAAGAGGGACATACAGTAGATGACGCACAGTGTCTTCTTTCAGTTTGCAGATAGCAAAATGGTCATGATAGAGTTAATTAAGTTGATTTGCACTGTTTGAATGACAATTCAATTGATGATGAAACCAACCACTCTTTAAATCATCAGAACAAATGAGTTCTGAGAACATTCACAATACGCATACGTAAAAGAATGCATTTACGTTCTTAAAGAAGAGTCGTCTCATAAAACAACTCAAAGAATAAAGGGAATGTGCATGAATTGGTACAGAAATAACAGACATGGTGTATCTCTGTCCCTGTTATTTTTAGATTAGATTGGATTCAGCTATATTGTCATTATGCAGAGTACAAGTGCAAAGACAACGAAATGCAACGTGTCCAAAGACAACATGTTTCACATATGTATCAGAGCAACACTGTTCCTGAAGCTGATTAGAAAAGTAACAGACCGAACGTAAGACCATCTCTCCTGTGAGGTGTTTGGCCAGGTTGCAGGGGGAATGATGTGCCTATGGGTGTGATACAATAGGTGGACAACGTGATCTTGACTACTTGTGACTCCTTAATGAGGTCAAGAAGAATTCTTTGTCGTGATGAAACACTTGGAGCATGCTGGGAAGTCACCATCGCTGAAATCAAATCTGACTCTGGTGCAAACAAAAAACAGCTCTTGGGGACAGAAATAACTCTGGGAGTACTTCCTATTGCAATGTTCTTTTAAGTGAAGCGTTCAGCACGGAGAGTGGAGGCCAGGTTGACTGCGTAACACATAATCCTGACTCTGGATCACTGACTGTGACAAACAAACCAAAAAGAACAATGTGTCTGACATTACTAAAAATATCACCATCACCAAGCAAGCAGGGATCTGATAAACCTCAATTGATTGAGAACATGCCATTATTCCTGGTGATTTAAGGAAACATGAAGTACTGTGAGGAACACTGAACGTTTCAAATGAGGAAACAGAGGAGGCTCCTGGTAGTGACATCTTTGGGTTCTATTCTACTTATCAGATGTTCATAACACTGCACGCTCTAACTACACATTCCGCAACATACCTACAATCACTAAAATAACTCAGTATGTGGGCATAAGAGAATGCTATGAAGAAAATGGCATATTGGCACATTGGCATAATGGCAGAGAAACAAAGAGCAAGTGCTCTGCTTCTGTCTGATGTTGATTGAGTAATAGGCTAGAGAAAAAGGAGATTCTGAGAGACTGCCTTGCTGGAAAGCAGACTTCTCACTCATAATACCTTATCCGTGGGGATAAAGGCAGACTCAAAGCTCAAGAGAATGCTGATTTAAGAACCTTACCTTTATCCTTTTTATGCAAGCGAGAGTGAACAAAATCAAAACAGAGTAGGGGGTAAGGGTGGTCTTCTTTGATGGAAGACTGTTAAGTGTGGGTGTAATAAGTGTGTGTGTGTGTGTGTGTGTGTGTGTGTGTGTGTGTGTGTGTGTGTGTGTGTGTGTGTGTGTGTGTGTGTGTGTGTGTGTGTGTGAATGTGTGCTGTCTTCCCTTTTGTAAGCGCCTGCAGTAGGGATTAGTAGAGATGTGTGGATGCTGTGATAAAAAAATAAAAAAATAAATAAACCACTAGCTAAGGCATGCATGAAACAGTTACCAGAATGGGGTATCCAGGAGGCTGCACAAATGCACGGTAAGAATCATGGCATGAAGAAGCCCATCTAAAAAGGTGTTATGAAGACAGCTGACAGGGAACAATTAGAGGAGAGACATCTTTAGCCTGCCTCCTTCCTTGGCTGGCTTGCTTTGATTCCTTTGTTGATCAGACTGAGGGAGATGCTGTAAGCTCGAGAGCTATTGCACTGCCATTGCATCAGCTCAGCTAAAGCAGGTAAAGTGGGGGCAAAGATCGTCCAATCGTGGGACAAGGCTCCAGTCTGCATTGGTCAGTCCGTGGAGACCCGTCTCTCAGCAGCAGTGGTGGTGGAGGACTATTTGTTGTTGTACACGTGTGGCTCGCTGCACAAACGAGAATTTGTATCTTGTCATTTCAATGGCTAGGCTTGTAGGAGATTTTTGCTTGAAAAAAAAACAAACAAAAAAACAAAGCTCATGCTGATTACAAATGCATCCCGGTACTTTAATAAGATAGCAGATCTTGGGCTAATGCTTTTTTGTTTATGTGAAAATTAATCATATGAATAGAATATATGAGTAACAATTTGATCCATGAAAATCCTGTCAACCTATCAAAAGGTCTGCAAGTGGATGTGTTTGGTGGACTAAAAATAAAACAATTTCACTCTTAATCAATGTTTTATTACTCTCATACAAATAACAAAAACAATTTAGGCTTTGAAAACAGCCAATATTAGCAATTTTGTGACTGCCTCACATTAACTCTGCTTAAAAAAAACTCATCACAGCTTGGCCGCCAGATCTGTCCAGACACCAAAGCTGACCTCTCAGACGCACCTCGGCCTCTCTGGTCCCTGCTCCTGCCGTGGTGGACACAGAGGAAGTTGCCCATAGCAACAATGTTGGAAATACTGAGACACAAGTTCCCCCACTGTCATGCGGCCTTTTCACTGAGGACGGACATGAAGAGTTTCAAAAGGAGTATTTCACCTCATACAGACATTATTGTCAGTGCACAAGTGCACATTTTTACTAACCTGGGTTTTGTTCCCAGAGTCAGACCACGTCTCATTGAGAAGTGGTGGCGCTTGCCAGGCTAACATTTATCAAAGACAAAAATCAATCTTGTGCCAGGATCATGTCTTTCTCAGGACATTTAAAACACATACTGCACAATCCCTTTAGAGTCTGTGGAGCCTGGGAGGTGTCATTGCTCATTTGACTAAATCGAACATCATTTTACCAAATTGGGGATTTTATTAGATTATGTTCTTATATTACGGAATGATGTGCTCAAATTAACAATGTGTGCTAATTACTCTTGTTTTACATTCTTTACTATGTGTGCTCCTTTTAATTTCCCACACATTATATTCACAAGAATTAGGAGAAATAGCATGACAGACCTTTCAGTAAACTGGACATTTTGGCAATCCACGTGTTAGACTTTCGTCTTGAATCAGAGGTCAAATATTGATACAACACAAATGACAGTGATTTTTACAGACAAAAAGAGAAAGACTGCAGTAGCCAGACTCTTTGGTGTCGAACTTCGTGCTCTCATTCTGCCAACAGCATTTAAGCAGTTGTTAGGCCTCGATTTTGTGAATATCAGGTTGTAGCTGTCTAGCTTACTTACTGTAGTTTGTGTTTTTAACAATGACTTGCTTCTGACTTCACGATCATGGAGAACTTTGTATGTGTAGCAGAGTACCCCATGACGACCTGTTCTGCTGGCCTAGTTTCTGTGAATAACGCATGAATGAAATCCTTGAAATGAGTGCATGATTTGATTAAAATGACCTGAATAAAAACTATGACTGAGAGCAGTTTGACAATGCTTTATGGCGCTGATTGAAACAATTACACAGCAGGGCAGTCACTGAGGTAAGATCCATGAGGACCTAACTTAATAACTTAATAATAATATAATAATAACATAACTGCTTTTTTAATGCCATCTTCATATTCTTACTCATTATCGCACAGGTGCTGAAAGTACAGCAGTCTCCGCTGGTTGCCTTTCCCCCTGCATCTCTCCAACTGTATTTCGGTCTAGATTTTTTAACCATTTCTGATTCACGGTAATTCATCATTATGAGCAATTTCAACCGTCTCTCTGCAACTGTTCATTGAGATTCACGCTTACAGTCTCCCTGGATGCTCAACAGTTTCTTAAATCTGTCACTTCTGACTCACTTCCAAATGGCAAACAGGTTTCACGAGGAGAAGACTGTCGGGTTGCCTCCCTATGTTTAGCTCGATCTTCTGATATTATTAGCTTCAATCACAGGGCAGGACAGGCCTAACTGACTCGCACAGAGACTGAAGTTGTTGGCTCACGGTAAGAGCTGCCTGTAAACAGAAGAGGATGATCCTCTTGATGCCACTACAGAGGCACAAACAAGAACAATCCTTTAGAACGAGGAAACTGACTGCTTAGCCAAAGAGGCCCTGGATAGACATTGTGGGTCTTCATGACTTGCAGGTACTGTTTATGCAATAACACTCTACAAAAGTCCTATCCTGCTCATTTTGTTGCTTATTGCAAATTGAAGACAAACTCTTTGGTGGTTAGGGATATGCAATATACAGTAATAAAGAAAGATCCTGTCTTTTGCAATGTCAGATATTTTAGTTGTGGGTTTTTGCAGTGTGACTATCTGTTTCATTTGAACTGTGCAATTGTTTGTGCACAGTCCCAGTCCCACTTGATTCAGCCTGCTGAATAGCTATTATTTTCGAAACCACAAAAAATCACGGATGAGAGATTCTATCAGGATTTGGTTTCATTATGTTTAAGAATTGAGAGAAGACCGCTTTCCTCATGCAAGACCCTAAATAAAGCACAAAATGTGTGCCGTACTCTAAAAGTGATGCATTTCAGGAAATGCACAATGTGCTTGTCAACAGATAACCTCCACAGGCTGTGAATATGGGACAGTTTCTCACAGGCTTGATTCATCTCCATGCACTAGACAAGACAGGTTGCCTTAATTGCTCCCTTAGAAACACTCTCCATGCAAAGAAGAATACCTAATGACACCAGTGCCTCACAGTACAGACTTATTACCACTACAGACTTTAGACAAGGCTGTCATCAAAATACAAATTCCAGAGACAGAAGGCGTCAAAATAAAAGGTCACTCAACACTTCATGAAACAGATGTTCTTATTGTTTTTTCTGTGTAAGCAACAAGACTCTCCCATTTCCATAGAGGGTTAGTCACTCCAACAGTATCCACCTCACTCGACCTCGCACCTTTCATATTTCAAATGTCAATCTCTTCCTTCCCGATTTAATCGTACAGCAGGGTTCCAAAGTCAAGGCTTTCTGTGTTTAAAAAAAAGTAGGCCATGTCTTTATTAGGCCTTGAGAGCTACCATCTCTAGCAGGCTTGCAAGAGGAGAGCTCATTCCAGCACTCTAACTTGACTGTGTGCCACTATAAGCTCAGCATCTACTGCCAAGAAGAAGAGGAGGATCAGGGAGGGTGTAGAGAAGGGTAAACGCATCTGTTATTATTAGAATGCCGGAGCTCCAGTCTGTGTTAAAGGTGGCTGTGTTTCGTGTGGAAAGACAATAGGGTCAGTTGGCCGGGGAAAGACAGGACTTGGAGGAACTCCATTAAGGGAATGAGTGTTTATTGTACGATGTGGGAGTGGTGACAATGCATTTACACGTCACCATGGAGGTAGTAAAATGTCTTTCAGAATGATTTATGGAACTGACAGCATGCTTGGCAGCAAAGATTCTAGAGCACTGCGGTTTTGAATCTTTGCTTGGCAGCCTGTGGTTGGGAACTCTGAGAATTGAGCTTTGGGATGAGAAATTGATTTCATTGCGTAGTTGCCGCGAATAACCAGCGTCAACTGTCTTTGTTCACTTAGATCAAGGAAGGCAGTTTGAATCCGGAGACCTTCTGTGTAGCCCACAATGCGCTGTTGTACTTTGTTGTTAGGGGAATTAGCTCTCTTGAGACGTTTGTCATCTGATGTTTGCAGCTTTGCTTATCAGCTGAAGGAGAAGATTAACGACCAGGACACACAGTGGCATTGCACCAAGTAGATGTTCGTTGGTAACATTTTGGTAGCCTTAATAGACCAAATTTGAAATGCAATGAACTCCAGGACCTGGTCGAAAGTGTTGAAGGCCTGGATTTTCTCCTGTGAAATCAGGACAGTTCACTGATTTGTTCTTGTCACCTTGTATAACAGTTTTACTGGAAAGCTCTGAGTTCTCTCTGTCTCTTGCTCTTGTTTTCACTCCTCTGTCATTCTCACACCTTGCAAACCTGTTTCAAATGATGAGGTTATGTAAGTCACAACCTCTTATGTAACTCATAATCAATTCTGTGACAGTGAGGCCATGAAGCTGAGAAAGGGGTGATGCCATACATGTCTTGTCTTGTAGCCTGTGGTCTGCATTGGATGGTATTACTGAGTTAGTAGGTGTTCAAGGATACCAGCAACTCTACTCTGCTGTAGTGTTGATGGGCTGATCTCAAGCTACATGTAAAGCTGCTTGTGTTATTTGTATAATTAAGCATTAAGCATTTGTGCAAATCCAGTGTGGTGGAAAACACAGTGTGAAGGAAACAATTAGTCAAAGAATTAGTCTTTCATGATGCAGGCCTCCACTAAGACCATAGCACCATGGCTTTTTGCAATTAGGAGCCTGCGGAGGTCCTGCTCCTTCCTGCCAGGCCGACCCCTGTGATTGCTCCACCCCAGAGGGGCCCCTCTGAGGCCTGGCATTAGCACGGGTTCCCCCACCGCATCGCTCTCCAGCACGGCAGGCTGAGAGGGGCTACCCCTACAGGGGCTTGGTTTATGAAACAATGGGGTGGGGGCCTGGGAGGTGGTGGTGGGGGGGGGGGGGGGGGGGGGGCTGCTAAATATGGCTCATGGCTGACCCATATACATAATTGCAAGACAACCATCTGGGAGGCATCAGAAGGAATGCTGTTCTTCCGTCTATCCTACTGTTTGCATGTTTTGTGTATGTGTGCGTGTGTGTGTGTGTGTCTGTGTGTCTGTGAGACTGTGGTGTTCCGCATATACCTACGTATATGCCTATTTGTGCGTATGAATGAGTTTGTGCTTTGGTGTGTCTGTGTAATTGCGTATGTGTGTGTGTGTGTGTGTGTGTAACTGTGTGTCACTGTGTGTCTGTGTCTGTGTATGTGTGTACACTTGTGTTTGTTTGTCTGTATATGTATGTATGCTGTTACAAGCCTGGCTCAGAGCAAGCAACAGAGTATAGGGAAAGGCACACGCGGAGTAGCGATATTAGATTTATTAAGTAAATAGAATTGAACAGAATAGGTTAAGTAACGTCAGTAGTGGAGTTGAACTTGGAAAATAAAAGTGTATGCAATCAGTATATGAGGTGCAATGAATAAGCAAAGCAAAATCCTAAGTCGGTGCGGGAGAGACAGAGCAGCGGCGGTCGACCTCCAGCCTCCAGCCTTTTAAAGGCCCAAACCAGACTCCAAACACCTGCGCCCAGCTCACCTGTAGGAGACAGACGTAGGACAAACAGGAGGAGGAGCCAGGCAAAGCCGTGACAATGCGAAGTGAAAAAACTTAAGTTGGCTGCAACTGTCAGCTCCATCCAGGTACTGTCATCAGCAATGAATGCAACCACATCGTGAGACATGCATTAGCATACAAGAACATCCAGCTCCTTTGCATGCACACACATGCGCGCACACACACACACACACACACACACACACACACACACACACGCACACACACACACACACACACACACACACACACACACACACACACACAGACTCATATTGCATAACACAAACATATTGCACATTTCTTACAGCCATAAACTAGCAGAGGGCCTTTGACTTAAACAGCACCTGCTCTAGGAAGCAATGTGATGAAAGCCAAGCGCCATGCAGGCTGAATATCAAACAGGCCAAAACGCCCAACAATGAATTCCAAGGAGCCGTATGCTCGAGACAAATTGTCTGTGGCAGATACAAAGATGAGCACAAACGGCAGAAGCTCCCACTGATTCTGTCCAGCTTTCTTTCCTGCGCGGGGGCCGATAGGTCCGCTGAGGACATTGATGAGGAGAGACGTTACAGTGAAAGACAAGAGAATCGGCCTCCTATTAAGCACAACCAAACAAAAAAAGATGAATGGGTTCGGACACAGCTGTGCCACTGAGCATGAAAGGCCACGGCTAAAGAGCACTCATCCAGCTACAGCTCTCGCAAAATAATTCAGCTGAAAAAATGGGAGATGTTCTTGGGTTTCATCTCCTCTTGCAATATAGAGGGGGCCTCAAGTCATTTTGCCTGTGGGTTTGCCTGCAACCCAGTTGGCAAAGAATGGAACAGACTTAATTGGATAGAAAAGGGGGAAAGGGGGCGGGGATTCAGCCATTATTGTCAAATGTTTTGTATTCTTCCCTAAGTTGAAGAATCAATAAACATTGCCTTACAAAAAAAAATCATCATTATCTTTCTTCTCTGTCTTTAATTTGCTTTCTTTAGATACTGTAGATTGCCTAAACTCTGATATGCACAAGGCCTTAAGTTTCATCCGCCCGACAGATTCTAATATTATTTTCAACTTTCATCAATTACCCACTGCGTAGCTGTACTTCACATAGTAAATGAATGATGTTTTTAATCTCATCTCATTCTTGTCCAGACACAGACATTTTGACACTGATATCAATAATCAGAAATGGAATCCTTGTTTGAGAATGCTGGAATGATTGGATCACTACAGTACATTCCACAGTAAATGCATGCTGGCGGCATTCTCTCCATCACTATAGTGGGTTTATAGCTCTCTTAAAGTCATCCCTACATATTGATGCTGTACTTAAGAGAGCAGACTCACCTAATGCCTCCCAAAGTACCCAAACAATGGTGAGAAATCAATGAGAGGATCTTCAAATGGCCATTTTGCCCTTCTACTCATTACAGCTGGGTGAACAAATAGAGCTAAGGGTGCCCTTGACAATGTCAAAACCTCTATAAAATACTTGGCGCCCTGACGTTGTGATTACCCCAATGCTGATAAAAAAAACAAAAAAACATAAATGTGTTCAGACAGGACCTGGAAAGGCCACACACAAATCAGGTTAGGAGCTTTTGGCCCCCCGCACAAGAGAGGAGGTCAGTCACCCGGAGAAAGTTTCAAAGGGGCGTTCAAAGACGAGGGGCAAAGAGGCTTTTCATGGCATCATCCAGATGTTATGGAGATAAATGACAACATGGCTGTCAAGCAGAACATCTGTGTGCAGTCATGCGTGGAAAGCTACACTCGGGTCGGCTGGCCACACAGTGTGTGAAAGGTAATGGGGCCCAACATTCCTTCCATCGGTCGATATGGACGTGCCTCTCTGGTTCCTCGGAGCACAGTTATCAGCGCTCGCTTGGTCATGCCCATCAAGAATCGCCTCCATTTAGCTATAAACAGGTGGCATGGACAGTGCTATACAAATGGAAAACCTGGCCTATGAGGTGGGTGAACTAGCTTGCTGATAGATAACAATCTGTGTTACACCTGTCATGAGATAACGATGCTGCTCTCACGTATAACTTTCAGAAAATCGGCCCATAAGTCTGAAAAGTAATGCAAACCACACGCTTATCTGTTTCAATATTTTTTCCCTAATACACAGTACAGCTCCTCTCTGAGCCAGATGATTTGACTCAGAGACTGAAGAGTAAATGAAAAAAAGGTGACGGACAGAATTACAAATGAAAGAGACAACAGGCGAGGTAGTTAGAGTCGGAGGAATGGGGGTGGAAGTGGAAACATCAAAGAGGGTTCGGAAGTACAGACTTCTACCATTAGGGAATTGGCTTCCAGCGTCTTCCAGAGCAAAACATGAGCACACTGAGATCTCTCTGTACACTTTATAGACACACACACACACACACACAGATATGTCTGTACACACAGATGCACAGATGCACACACACACACACACACACACACACACACACATACATTAGACACACATACAGTATCACAAGTACATGCACATACATACAAACAAAGACACACACACACACACACACACACAAACACACACACACATAATACACACAGATATACAAAAACCTCTCTTCCAAAGCAGTTCCTTGAGTGATCATTCCACAGGAATTTCCATAGCAACGAGGGTGATCTGATCTCCATGATAAACGAGTGAGAATTTTTAGACACACAGGCCACGCGTACGATGTGAGCCAAGACTATGCATCGTGCTGCACGTATGCAACCATATGGTTCAGGACATCAAGTCAGTCTCTCCAGTCAGCTCCAGTGGGACTCCAACACTGGTCAGTGTTGAGCGCAGGGGAATGAAAGAGATCCAGAAGAAGTTAATGTCCATATGTGTTTTGGCACATATCGCAGAATATCAACAAATCTGGACTCTAATGATAACACGTCACTGAGGGCACATCCAGGCCCTAGTCTGTGACTTATCTGCTCCTTGTTGTAATAACGTTTTATGAGAGCATTTTTCGGCTCTGTTTTAATATTGCCTTGGTGATTTGGTCACTCGGAGGCCGCGGTCAGGACAGTAGCCATGTTTACATGGGCAGTTTTTCTCGTAATTCTGATGAAACTATTAGATTATTCAATTATTAAATATTGCATTATTTGTGCTGTCTGTTTACATGGGGTACATCCTATTCTGATCAGGTGCTCTCAAGCGCTTTAGAACCTTCAATTGGAATAGCCATTGTTGCCTACTTTTCCTTGAGAAGATACAGCAGGCAGTTCAACTGATCATATACAGTACATGGCTGTTCAATCAGAATAGGAACGGAATACAGCACCTCTTTCATTCTGATTCAATTTCTAATCGGATCAGGCATTTTATTCTGATTGAGGTGTTTATATGATATTTTTTATTCCAATTTAGCTATTTTTCAGTTTACTCAGTGAACCTACCCACACAGCTGTTCACGTCACACAGCGAGGGGTAAAAAATAAGCTTTTTCTGAACCAAAACCAGGAACATATGCCAATATATTCTTTTAAAAAGAAGAAATTAACAACAACCAAAGCTCATCTCTGTCAACTTGCCAGTTCCCACTTCCCAATCATGTTTAGCTGTAACTGAAAGAACATACTGGCACATGGACACTTGACCCTGGAGATGAGTGTGTGCCCCCACTGCTCTATGCTACACCTGTGTTATCCGCAGAATGCATGATGACATACGCCAGCAACAGTCTCTCTGGCAAGGCCTAGGACTGTTGTTTTGTTAGCCTTGGTCGGTCCACCAACACTTACAGATTTTACCGGTAGAGCTGTGGTCAGTTTCGGTGAATAGGTGCAAAGACCATGTCGGGTAGATGGTGTCAAGTGAAATGACATCCAACATCCACAGACCTGGGTCGATAACAACCTTTCCTCACATCCCCATCCCTCTCTCTCTCTCTCTCTCGCACGCTTTCTCTCGCTCTCTTTGTTTCTCTCTCTCTGCAGCAGCTCTTGAGGAGAGCTACCCAGTTCCAGCTTCCACCCTATGTATGGGAAAAGGAAGAAAAAACATCCTCATAAATATTTGAGGTTTACAAGCCATGGAGTAGCACTACTGCAGACCCAAATAGAGTACAGCTGCAAAGGCAAGCAGGCAGGCACACACAACCGCAAATACATTCACATGGTCTACACTACAGATGCAAATTCAGAGTTTTAATTTGCAACAGATCCTCACGCACAAAAAGAGAAATGTAATTTGCATTCATTCACACACACACACACACACACACACACACACACACACACACACACACACACACATACACATAAACACACATACACACATACGTGTGCATTTAACTGTCCATTGTGTTCAATGATGACTCTTGCTCCAGGGATTGGGGGGGTCAGCGACATTGCTACTGGTGCCACTTCTCATGGACATCAAGACCGACACACACACACACACACACACACACACACACACACACACACACACACAACCTGCTCATATACAGAATTGCTGAGGCTTGTTCAGAATTCTATGTATAGGAATGCCTTGTCTCATAGGCACAGAAATAGTGAAGGCATTTTTTTCATGTGAGCATCAGGACAGAGGTAAGTCTATCACTTTAACTTGTTGAAGTACTTCTCTCTTTTGCTCTCTTTCTCACACAGTTTACCACATACAATTACTGTAACACGTGTTCTTTTCAACTGTCACAACTAACCATATTCTCACATTGTCTCTACACACACACACACACACACACACACACACTTTTCACTCACATACTGTACACACACACACACACACACACATACACACACACAAACACACACACACACACACACTTTTCACACACATATACACTTTTCACAGTGTGCAGTGTGGCGCTGCAGTAGTAGTGACTGCCCTCACTGCCAAAGCGCTCTCAGCCCTCTGATAAGGACGCACACGATCCATCCATCCAATAGCGGCATGCGGGCTGGGGAGATGGTGGGGGTAGGCTGTGTTGCCAGGCTGCTGCAACCTCCAATCCATTAGTTATCCAATAAAGCTAAATTAGCCTTCAAAGCTCTTTAGAACTGTATTTATTATGCAGACACGGCCCTTAATGTGCCATGGCTCAAGCTCAAACTCCTGATGTCATTAACTGTGCTGGCAATGAAAGAAACAGGACTGAGGGGGAGAGAGAGAGAGAGAGAAACATAACAATAAAACGGGAATAAAATGGAGATGATTTATTTTTCTACAGTGCAGTGTGGGGTGGTTATGAAAAGGCTGTGACGTTGACTGTTTGTTCTGATGGCAGAATCGAGGTATAACCCCCTGCAATTTCCTCAGTGGAAAGTCTTGCTAGAAAGTTCTTTCATATGGCTTCCCAAATAAAACGCTGTGATTATAGTAGCAGCAAGTAATAGTACAACAGAGAGGAAGATAAGTTTCAGAGGGGAAGACAAATGAAATGAGATGGACCTGCCATAGTCTCTCACTTTATCTCTGCTATGAAGAGCTGTCATCAGACTCACACACTGATGGATGACACACTTAGCCTGTTGAATAACATTAAATCTAATATCTCACTTCAAAACCAGCTTTTAACTTAATGGAGAGCCAACTGTTTTGACTAATTCAGACATTTTTGCCAATAAATGTACTTCACAGCAAATATTCCATATATAATATCAGCATGGGCTATAGAGCATGTGACAAGGTTTGGTGTATGTGTGCGTGTGTGTGTGTGTGTGTGTGTGTGTGTGTGTGTGTGTGTGTTTGTGTGTTGATGTGTGTGTACGTCCTCAGCTGCTCCAAGTTGGTCCAGATCACAGGCTCTGAACATCCATACACATGAATTCTTCATTTTGACCCAATTCTTTTTATCAAAACAACAACAATAATTTATCATCCTTTTGTAATGCAGTTATTGATGTTTTGCCGCAACATCTGAGGCATTATCTTTTAATTTGATCTGTGTTTGGACTGTGGTCCTTTGAAATGTGTAAACAAACTCAGCTCCCGGAATAAGGAGGGATACCACGGCACACACCGCACCACTGCTCTGTCAGTTATGTGCTGTTGATGTACACAGAATGTTCTTTTCAGCTGTTTGTGTGTCAGCTAGTATTGCATTGCTTTCCAAGTACAAGATGTGAGAAACACCCCACTACTACCTCCCAGTGGACAAAGTGGAGCTCAGGCAGAGCCAGGATAGACAGTGTCAGGCAGACACACATTAAAAGTGAAGCTAAGGAAGACTGAGTGCCATGTTGGCTGTTGCTGAAGGGAAATACTGGGATTTTATCCTCTTCTTTTTATGCACCAGTCAAACAGTGAAAATCTATTCGCTGTCATGTTCACTGTGCAATACTGAGGGGTACCAGGCCTACTTTAGGCAAGACAGTTATTTTAATTACAAGAAGAATCAAGGTTATGGACATATAGTGAACAAGAAGGTGGATATTTATGGACATATAGTGAACAAGAAGGTGGATATGAGTAGTAAAAGCAGTACTCATAAAAGCTTGCATGTCTTGTGTGGGTTAATCACAATTCATTGTAATTGAATGTGAGTTATAATGACAACACAGTTCCGTTCAAACTGTAATAGTCAGTCATAATAGATATTAGAGGAAGGCAACTGCGCAATAATACTGATGAAAACTGTAGCTCAGCTAATAATAGACCAAGTTTTTATAAATTACACTCTAGCCATTTCATAGAAACTGCTGACACTGACGTCTGAATCAGGACTGACCTAGTAGTTCGTCCATTCCCACTATGACAGAAAACACAGGAGGAAAAAATGATATGTAAGTGGCATGACGCAGCAGAGGAACTGAGGTAATCATTTACAACCAAAGCCGTTTGAGAAGAACCTTACAGTCAGTGGGATGCGACAAGAGTGTTCTGACATATCAGTGGGATGGGACATTACTCACTGCCTTCCAACTCATGGCCCGGTCTTCTAATAGTCTCTCTCTCTCTCTCTCTTTCTCTCTCTCTCTCTCTCTCAATTCAATTCATAGAGCTTTATTGGCATGACTGTAAGTGTTACAATGTTGCCAAAGCAGTAATTACATCAAATAATTAGACATTAATTATAACAACAATTGACATGGACTATGGAGAATAATAATATTAATAATAATAAAATAATAATAGAACATTAGGACACTTTCACTTTGCACTGTTCCCCTCCCCTCCTCAGCCCTAATTGCTCATTAAAGGACAACTCTGGTCTAAGAACAACCTAGGGTCTATTTTTGGATAAGTGGAAAGTGTAAGCTTTCATTAGGGAGCAGAACAATATTGGTTTTGGGTAAAACTGGAATATGCATTTCATACAGCAATAGCCTTGGGGGCAAGCTTGTAACGTCTTGAAAATTGTTACTTTAAAGGGATAATCCGGAGTGAAATGCACTTTAGATCAATTTTTCGGACTATTGGGAGTACATACGTTGAGTTGACACCAAAATCATGTCATTCGGATGTATTTTTGAGAAAGTTTGAGTTCACCGTTTTTAGCGAAAACTCGTTAGCCTGGAAGTGACCGGGGCACGTCCTTTCGCCGCTACAAAACGCAATTTTTATACCTCTTCTACTGTTCCAAACAACACTACACTTACGTGGTAGTGAGTAGAGGGTCCCTAAAGCCAAACCGAAGTATCCCCACGTCTTTATGTGGTCGGGTAGAGAGTCCAGAATGAATTTAATCGAGTCAGTACCTTTCCGGAAATGTCGCTGCTGCAGCTGGCAACGCTTTAACAACACTTTACTAACATTTCCGGAAAGGTACGGACTCGATTAAATTGTAGTGTTGTTTGGAACATGGTTTACTAATGCCCAGAACCGTTTATTGGGCTGCTTATGTCCATCAAATGTGTCTGTACGCAGCTCATAGGCCAGCCAGTCATATCAATGAGCTTATACCAGGTGACATACTGTATGTAGAGCAATTTAATACTTCATAATAAAATTTGAAATTAACCTTACATTTTTCAGTAGGATTTGAACAAAAGCTGGTTTGGTTCGGAAGCAAAATTATCAAGCTTTGGTGTGTTGCTTAGATGTCGTCATTATCTTGCTGACCCCTCCATTCTGCAATTGGTGTCCTACTGTAGCTGAGGCGAAAATTAGGTCCATGGATTCCAGGCTGCCAAGCAGCATGAATGAAATCGCGAGCAAGGCAGTATGGCTTTACCCAGGCTAGGTTACTCTCATGGGACGCAAAAGGAGGAGAGTTTGGTAATCAACTTCTTTGGACTTCTCATGAGATGATGATAAGGTAATGCAGTCCTTTTTTCATATCCTTACTTGACACATACAAAGGTAAAGATATTTCAGTTTGACTGTAGGGACCTAGCCTGGCACGCCCTCCCAGTGACGTAACACCTTCGGCGTTGCTGTCGCTGGTCTGGTCAACTGCTAATCGGGAAGGATTTCTGAATTCCCCAAATCTGCGGAACTGCCCCCTTTGGTCGAGAACCAATCAACTTTGAGCAGCTCCAACGGCTCTGGGAAGAGGCGTGTTCAAGGCAGAGGAAAGAGTGTTGTTATTGGTTTAAACTCGACAAACCGCTTTCTGACATCGACCAGTAACAAATCGAGGCACTCAAAGGAGGCGGGTCAACCAAGCGCTTGGAGAAACCATGTAGCACAGGCTCTTGGTCAGACTAAAGTCTCGCAGAGCCTTTCATGTCGATGGCAATCAGGCTAGTAGGGACCCTCAACAAAATTACAAGTAATGGCTTACGAGAATGATCTACTTTGACATATAGTGACCCCCAAAGCTAGTTGTGAATGCATATTCTGGTCTTCCTGAAAATTGCAGCTACACCTTGTTTTGGTCTCTATTGAAAGTTTACACTCTGACTCAACTGGACGCTGGAGAAAAACAGAACATGCTTGAGAGAGGAAATTGGGTCGCTTCCTCTGGTTAGACACTTCTCAGTGTGTGGGTGTTTGTTCACACCAGCGGGGAGGCATGGACGAGAACATTTGCGAACTACTAACTTGTTAACCACAGAGCAGACACTGTGTCAAGTGTATTTTTGCTTACATCACTTATCTTGAACTGTGATCATTGAACTAATACAACTAATGTGCTGTAATAAGGGAATAAGCAAGTCTAACAATGCTTCAGAAACACTGGCTGGCTGTAGTTAGAAGTTCTATCTAGAAGGACCTATGGTATTTGCTGTATAGAATGTGTTGAAAATAGTCAAACAGGTTTGACTATTTTCAATACATTCTATACAGCAAATACCATAGGTCCTCTCCCAATTATGATGTGGGAATGACTTTGTCATTCCTACTTTTGTATCGTTAATGTCTAATGTGCTACTGTATCACTACTGCCAATGCTGTACTCACTGCATGATTGTTATGGCTTGACTACTGATTACCACTGTACCATTTCTGGGCCCTTAAGACGCTAAAGTGGACCTGACAAGCATAAGCCTACATACAGCAGGACCAAATCGGGACGGACAACTGCTCCTTTGTGTCTGGTGGGATTCTACTTGTTGATTATGTAATGGAGAGTGCTGGCTGATTGGCCTTAGAAGATGAGCTAATGCGTCCATTTACAGTAAGAGCCTGAGGGAGATGTGTAGGAGCAACAGAGAAGTGGAGGGGTTGGCACTGTAGAGAGGAACACCATCTCATATGGTGAGATCTTACACACACACGGACACTCTATTCATAGCTTATAAGCACCTCCCCTCACACACAATCCCATACGAACACACACAATACACCCAAGCTTACCCATGCTAATAACAACACAGTCGGCCCCAGTGGACACACTGTGTCACACACACACACGCATGCATGCACACACAGCGGTGGTGAGTGGCATGATCTGAATCTTTTCATTTCAACACTTGAGTTAATGGCTTGTGTGTGATCGTACTCACTCTTGGGCCAGAGGGGATGTGTCCATCAACACTGAGTGGAGGATAACCCCATATGAGGCGTCGTGGAGCAGGCCAAGTACAAGATGATGGCAGGAAGTGATTATCCTACACAGCATTAAAGATGAACTGAACTGAAATAATTAACGTTGAAGACGTGTTGGTTATCACAATTACAAATAAATTGCACTAAAAATTTGAATAAAAAAAATCAATACATAGCCTTTTTTAAGCAACACGAAAAAAATGCGTTTGTTAGTATTAGAACGCTCAATTCCAATGACGTCACTGGCATGGTAGGGCCTCAGAAGCAACAGCTGCAACATATGATATACTCACGAAAATTAGCTATTTTAATGTCATGGGTTACACATTTTGAGCATCTGATGGACAGGCGTAGTGTCTGACTATCACCAGATGGGGGACGATCAGTTTCAGGCCCCAGCACCCCTTAGGTTAAGAAAAAACGTTGACACAATCAGACACACGCACACAAAGAGAAGCCAGCCTACTCAACTAGCCTCCGCACACACACGCACTAAGAGAAACCAGCCTACTCAACTAGCCTCCGCACACACACGCACACAAAGAGAAGCCAGCCTACTCAACACTTGACTCGTGGAAACTTTTTTCAAAATCCACTTGGGCTTAAGATGTTGTAAAGTGACTTTCTGTCACCGACCCTGTTGTGTCAAAAGCACAGCTCTCTAAATAGTTTGTTGACTTAAAAAAAATGTTTGCTACAGACTCGAAATCCTTGGCTGTCGGAGGGCTAGCCAGTTTAGGCAGATAGGACTAACTATGCGTTGAGGGCTGGTTCCTTGTCAAAGTACCCTGCGGGGAAAAGGTTACTCAACCCCAGCTGTTACCTTATACATTTCATTACTGCAGCCAGGGGCCAAGTCCTGTTAGTTTCCGTGTCCTTAGCCATGTCAGTTATCCCAAATGGGCTCTTGTTAGCCACAGACTCACTATCTACGATGCTGCGCAACTAGTGCTAGTCATAGGCGCTAGACTGACCTACCATGCCAGTGACGTAGCTGGTTGTTGAAATCCAACATGGCGGCGCCCGTGTAACAACAACACCACTTTCACCGTATCATTTTGTCCCTTTTAACAAATCCAGCCATTTTAATCAATGTACCAATGAGAAGAAATACAATACATCTGTTATATCACATTTACTTCAAATTTCAGTTCAGTTCATCTTTAAGTGAGTACTGTACAGGACATACCCTGGCAGGGAATATCATATATCCAGATGCTTAAGTCTGCAGATGTTTACTGGTGAATTATATATATCATGACATTATGAAGATGTATTGCTTCCCAGCACGTGTTACGTCAAGTATGTGTGTATGTACATCGTATATAATTCAGTTATTTCATTATTTATGACACATTTGTACAGCTCTGCCAGTACACTGCATGCATCATTTCGAAACTTACTCTAAGGGTTTTGACCATGTCTAAAAATAAAAACATGCCAGGAAACGACTTCCAGAAGTACATTATGGTCGTACAATGGTTTAGTCTAACTGGTGGTGAAAGTTGACATGTAAAAATGTTACAGTTTGTTACTGTGTGTTTTTTACCAACACAGTTCCCATGTACAGTAAGAAATGAAGTTCCCATGTGCATAAGGCCAGACCAAATGAAATACAGTAAGTGCCTCTCTGTTCTCTCTCACACAACAAGCCCGCCACCCCACCCTCACCATAGGAGAGAGAGAAAAAGAAACTCTCTCATAGGCACATCACTCCTCAAATAAATCATAACCTTGCACTTTATGCAATGCAGAGAAAAGGCTTACAAAACATGTTTCATTGTGCATTATGACAGGTCTGTTTTTATCTGGCACAACACTGCGGGTGAATGAACAGCACCGTCCACACTCCCTCCGATGCTGCACTACAAGTAACCCAATTTGCCCACGTAACCTCCCTGCACCTTCCCTTTATCGCCGCTTAAACTGCTTTGTTTGTGTCATTTGGAGCTGTTTTTGGGGCCAGCTATATTTAGCCATGCAGGGCCTCTAATCTCGTTGCCTTGCCCTAAGACAAGGGTTGAGACCACTGCTCTCACGCCATTTTTGGCACACTGAGTGAAAAGCTTCTCAGGAGGAGACATGGGGTGACGAACCATTCTCCTCTTCCCACTCCTCTACCTCAGCCGGCTCCTTGAACAAAGGTCAGTTTTGTTTTGGTTTGTGTATGAGACATGGTGTTAATTTTTTACTTTCCATAACATTCTACCTTTTGTGTACAGACGTTTCCTTCTAGCTGCATTGGTCATATCCTCAATAGGCTTTGGACGTGATCAAGAGCAAACTTAGTACATGTTTAATGACTTCAACCTTTTGCTTTGCACTGCCGGCTGAAATACTTTTAAAAATACACTCAAAGAAAAAAACTGGATGCCCTTTAACGATTCTGACCATTTACAGTGCAGACAACTAACTACTCATGACAACTATTATTGGTTTTATAAAAAGAATTTGGTGTCGACACTTTTGAACACACATTCAAATGTCACGTCACCATGCTCAGTAATTTGCTCAGTAAAAGGACCTGATGAACAGATATCATCACATGTACCAGAAAGTTAGTCATCAGTTTGTGGGAGTGTGGGACCTTAGGGAGGTGTGTGTGTATGTGGGGTGGGGGACTCTGGGCTGTGACTGCCGGGGAACGGCAGAGTGCGTGACGACCTCATGAGGCTGGGATTAGCATGGGATTTGCACGCAACCCGGAACTTAATGTTGTGATTGCGATAATGCGTCAGTCAGCAGCCCGGAGCTGAAGCTCATTAGGGGATCCCCCCAGACCCGTCACGCTTGTCTGTCTCAGCATCACCACCACACGGAACACATTAACCAGCAACAACACAACAACATACAGTCACCTACAGTTGCCCTTGCTCTTTGATGGGAAATGAAGGATTTTATGCTAAAGGATATTATTATCTTCCAGGGTAAAGACATGAAAAGACTGCTTCATCACCACTAAAACTACTGATATGGGTACGCTAACATGAGAAAACAAGTTTGGCTTACAAGTTTAGCCAATACGTAGGCTAGCAATATGAATAGATGTGTCTGCAAAGGTGACATATTCCCCCAGTATCACCACCTCCCAACCTCCTGTCTCATATGGTAGAGTGGTAGAGGAGAGGCCTTGGGTAACCTGAACAGAACAAAGAGCCCAGTGGCTGTAGCTCTCTCTCTGGAGTACAGGAAAGGTTACTGATTACTAAGCCTGAAGGGAGAGAGAAAAGTGGAGTGGGGCAAATGGGCTAAAGAGATACAGAGAGAGAGAGTGTGAGTATGTGTGTGTGTGTGTGTGTGTGTGTGTGTGTGTGTGTGTGTGTGTGTCTGTCTGTCTGACTGTGTGTGTGTGGGGGGGTATCTGCCTATCTGTCCGTGTGTGTGTGTGTGTGTGTGTGTGTGTGTGTGTGTGTGCGTGTGCACGTGTCAGGGATGGAAATTAACTTCCACACTGTGGCAGGTAGATTTTAAAAATCTACCAACCACTCAACATTATTACCAGCCAATATATATTCAACCGTTCCATACATTATACTGCCAAGTAGGGATGTAACGGTATGAAAATGTATCACAGTTTTCGGTATTATTGCGGTATTGTGTTCAATATGTTAAGAAACCACTGATAGGCCTACACAAGCTGAAATAGTTTTTAAAAAGTTTGACTGTATCTATTGCATTACACAAATATAGGCAAAACCTTATTGCCTTAAGCAAGATACGGATCATTCAGAGCAGTGGCAATCCTAGTCTCTGCTCAACCCTCCACACACACAGAATGGCTTGTCTTGTCGCTATTTCATATTTGAATTCATACACTATATATTTTGTTAACAATTTATAGCATTTTAGGATCTGCATAATTACTCAAAATATTCAGTAATTTGAATGCTTCATATTGATTACAGTTGTCTTTAATGATATTACAGGGGTGGTGTGTCTAATTGAGTGCCTGTCACTTTAATAAGTACGTGAACATAATTAGGTTTCATTAGGTTAAGTCACCCATAGTTCAAGGATAAATGTTTTCATTAAATACCATGAATGTTAAAAAAAAACTAAGAAGGTAAGGAAAATATTTCTGGCGTCATAGAAAAGGTAAGTGTCTTGCAATGTTAACTTCTATGATTTAGGTAGGTTACCGTGGTTTGGCATTGGAGTTGTCCCGTTCACTTTTTCCTTGGTCATGGTTAATTGGCTGGGTGCTTAACTTAGGTAGGCTACCATGACTCGTAGTGTGGTATATCTGTTATATATCCAATGTATTTCCTACCTACACGTATTAACCGGTAGCCTCGTCGTAAATATATACAGTCAATGGTTGTAGGCTATCTAGCTGCCACCTTAACTGGAAGAGTTGGCTAGGCTCTTATGGCGACGCAATGATGAGAGCCAACCTTCCAAGGCGCTCCGTTCCAGAATGTTTGTTGGGATCGTCATGTCCATGCTATCTCACTGATCTATAAAGAATATATAAGTATTCTTTATAGATCAGTGATGCTATCTATCGATGTTGAGGATATTGATGAAGGCGTGTGTTCTTATCTCTGTGGCGACTGCTAATATCCTGATTAAATAAACAACTTGACGTAGAAGTAGTTGCGCGCGTGTGTGTGTGTGTGTGTGTGTGTGTGTGTGTGTGTGTGTGTGTGCACGCACACGCGCGGCGGAGTAAAGACAAGAGAGAGAGAATCCCCTCACTCAGCTAGAAAGACCTGAGCTGGCCAGAGACGGATCTGTATTGGCATCACGTCCTCTGGTCGGGGTGGCAGTGTTTTCACACCCTGTTTAACTCAGCGTTATCTTCAGCTCCTCAGCAGCCAAGCGCGCTCCGCTGAACACACACACACGAGCCAGCGGCCCACTACACCCCCATCACGGAATACCAATGAGACGGGCCGAGGCGGCGCGGAGAGCGGAAGAGAGATACTCCTCCAAATCTGACACAAAGAGCAAGTCCCCCAGCAGAGTAGCTCAGGAGACCTCATTTAAAACGGACTTTTGTGAATGATGATGAGTGTGTGTGGGTGGTGATCCAAAAATCTAACTTCATAATCAGACAACGTTCTGGAAACAATCAAGTAAACAGAGTAAATCATATTTCCTGCATCAAGATGTTAAAAGCATCAGAAATGAGTGATTAAATCTATATTGTAAGTGTGATCATCTCAAGTCTTATGAATGTAGGCTACCACCCCCTATCCCCATGCCAGCATTAAACAAACCAAATATTGTGGGGACTTAGCCCTTTCTAAGGTACATATTTAAACATCAACAACTATTTTGTTCTTTGAGGTCAAGCACCTAGACCTTCATTGCCAAATAGTGCAGTGGTGTTTGTTTTGTTCTGAAACATTCTGTCCTAAAACACTGGAAACCTACTGCAATTCTGGCAACTTCAATCACTGCCTTCCGCTCACAGTTGCAAATCCGCTGCTGCTAGCGCTCACACGTGGCTAGGGCAGAACGTGTCAGTATAGAGGATTCATAATTGTTATTTGACGGCGAACAGTACCGTTTCTGTATTATGTGCAACAAAAAAATAATACATTTTAAAAATACAAAAACATTCTAAAGCAAAGCCTCATGGGAACAGCAGGAAGCCTTCACTCATTGATAAAAGATAAATGCCAGTGAGCGAGAGCCATCACAGTTCAACACCCATTCCTTATGATAAAGGCTTTTCTCCTTGGCCTAGTTCTGCTCCTCTCATGAATAGCTAGACAAGCTATTGACCTCCAACATCCTCAGCTGAGGAAACAACGTTGGTCTTGCTGCTGTTGACTTCCATATGGAGAATTCCGTTTTTCAGAGCTGCATTTACATTGAAATACACACCAAGAGAGTGTGTGCAAACTAAACAAACAAATTAAAGTCTCTTTTTCTCTTCAAACCAATATTGTGACACACATTCAGGCTATGGTTGTTAACGGGATAATCCGGAGTGAAATGCACTTTAGATACATTTTTCGGACTATTGGGAGTACATACGCTGAGTTGACACCAAAATCATGTAATTCAGATGTATTTTGAGAAAGTTCGAGTTCACCGTTTTTAGCCAAAACTCATTAGCCTGGAAGTGACCCGGGCATGTCCTTTCGCCGCTACAAAACGCTATTTTTATACCTCTTCTACTGTTCCAAACAACACTACACTTACGTGGTAGTGAGTAGAGGGTCTCTAAAGCCAAACCAAAGTATCCCCACGTCTTTATGTGGTCGGATAGAGAGTCCAGAATGAATTTAATCGAGTCCGTACCTTTCCGGAAGGTGAGGCTGACCCTGATCTACAGGGCCTCACATGACTGACAGAGGTGTGGAGGTGGTGTGAATAGACCATTCACTTCACTTGCTGAAGGACACAAGCTTCCTGCAAAGCATTGTTTCCTTTTTCCATTTCAAAGCTATTGACCAATCACATGACCACTTTACTTTCAGTCTCCTTGCAAGTTAAAGGGGAAACCATATTGATCATGAATAATTCCTGTTGATTTACAGTGATTAAGACAGAGAGTGAGTTGGGGCCTGCCAATATAGATGCAAAGTTTTAGACTCCAACTCCAAACAAACTTGGACAATAAAATATATTAAATGCATGACCGCTGGTGGTGCAAGCATCCCTGCTTTGTACTTGGGCAACAATGTGATTTTAGTATCCAGCAAAGCAATTTACTCATATGTTTATTTGCGCTATGTTTGTAATGTCTGTCTTGATGTCTGTACAGGAACGCTGTGCGAATACGCCGCTCTGTCTGGCATCTGGCTATTTTGTGTCAGTTTAATTAGGCTATTTGCTTTTTGTATCTTTTTCTTTTTCTTGTTTTATTATTTTGATTATTGTTGTTATATGTTTTGTGACTCAGGGCATTGCTGTAAACGAGCTTGATGCTCAGTCAATTTTCCCTGAATAAAAAACGGTTGATGATGATGATGAGATTGTGAGCATCCAGGCTGAACAAAAACGCAGACTTTATAAAACTTTAAATGGTTAGAAAATATGCTGTTTATTTGTCTAAAATGGAGGCTGAGGGGGATTGGGTGAAGCCATGGGGTCATCAAGGAGGGACATGTCAACACATTTGGTGATATGTATATTTATGAGTCCTTTTAAGAATACTGTCTAATAGTACTACCATCATGTTAATGTCATTGAGAGCAGAATAAATTACAACCATAACTGTAATCATATGAACATAAATGTGTACATTGGTATAGAAAATAATAGTCAAATTAAATATTCAAAAACGTGGATGTGCAACATTTCCATGTCTGGTCTGCTTTCTGGGTATGCCTTTGTGTGACTATATTACCATGGCTTAGTGTAATCAACAATATTCAAACCAAAACACCTGCACCTACCTAGACTAAGCTATATGACACTACACTTGTGTATGCAGCATTTGCATGGTCTGCTTTCTGAGTATGCCTTTGTGTGACTATAATACCATGGCTTAGTATGGTCAACAATATTCAAACCAAAACACCTACTGTACACCCTTGACTAAGATATGACAAAAGCTATGACAAAGAGCAACACATTTTGACCATTTCTTTCTGTCTTCAGGCAATTACTTAGCACCCTACCCTAGCGGCAAAAAATATGTTTTGCCTAGCGTCACACCGTTAAGGCCAATCCTGCGTCTGACACTGGGTCAGTTGGTCCTATCAGAATGCTCTATCTGTGTACCCAGTCCTTGAGCCCGCCTTAGCACGGTGATGATAGAACTGTGCGACAGCGAGATAGCAGAACAACCATAGAGAACAACAAAGATGGATGAGGCTAACGAAGCGCTGATTGGTCACAAGTGCTGGCCTATTATGTGCAGAGGCAGTTTGAAAGACAACCGTTCATCCCACCCACAGGCTTCAGCTCTGTGAATGGTCCAACTCCAGACTATACATTTAATGTGTAGTTTGGCTTGCCAGGCTAGCAATTACTGGCACACAATGTGTAATTTTTTGAAAATCCAATCTGTAGCCTGTCCTCTTTCATCTGGCATTTCATGGTTTCATGGTATTCTACGACTTTCACATTTAGTAAGCAATGGCTCAGGACTAAGAGAGGATCACTGTGCAAAGCAAGCCAGTGTTTTCTCATTTTCTCTGTAATCAGGTTTCTTCACTTAACTCAACTCTGCACTTCCTCTCTCTTTCAATTATTTGCCTGCCACTGGAGTGCAGAGTGTGTGAGTGTTGCCCAAAAACATGGGAGGAGAAAGTTGATAGCGATTGATTAGGTATTAGGACATGTCCACCTCAAAGTATATTATGATAGCGGTCATGGATTGGGTTATCTCAGTCTGGAAACTCGCCCATCTTCCTAGTTCTGTGGCAATCTCTTCAGGTTCCTAAAACTCTTCTAATATATCCGTTGGAAAGATACGGTAAATGCCAGCAATGACTTCACCCAAGGGAATTCTGTATCGGTTGACCCTGAGGATCCATGACTCACTATATAAGGCCATAATCTGATGGTATTTAAACCTTTCTCAGAGAGCAAGACCCAAATGCATTCATAACTTCAGTCGGCTTGGGCATTTGAAAGAGTGCCATCATGTGTCTTTCCCAGTCACTTTTCCTACATCTCTCTCAGGCAAGTGGGTTAGGAAATCCACTGGGATTGCTCACCTTCTGAAGGATGAGAGCTTTACTTGGCACATTATTCCTCCAAGATGGAAATGCTTTTACTTCTCTCTGATGGCACCGGCAGGGGCTGAAGCAGGCAGCTCAAACAAGCTTGTTCTAAGGTCATTCCACTCCATCTGACTCCTGAGAGGATCGTTCTACACTCTCCATTTCTGAACCTCACATGGCCGCACCATCTTTTTTCCCTCCTTAACTTGGGCAATAACAGTCTCATCTCCATCCACTACCAACTACTCTTTGATGGTACAGTATAGTATTTATCCTCTCTCTAGAAGATTGCATTCTTGAAGGTTGAAGGTGACCTTTTTCAGTTTTACCAAGCTTTAATAGAATTGCACACGCACGCACATGCGCACGCACGCAGTCGCGCACGCACGCACACACACACACACACACACACACACACACACACGCACGCGCACGCACAAGCACACACACATACACACACACACACACACACACACACACACACACACACACACAGTGATCAGAGAGGAGAGAAAAGAGGACCAGGTTGTCCATGCCACATCACTCAGTTAAATCTCATGTTTTAGTATGCCAGCTAATTTTAACTGAATTGTAAGGATCTAAATTCCCAGGCTGATGACATTCCTTTCAATCACATATGGACTCTTGATTAGCTAAGTGTGGGCCTATTGTGGACCTCCTGTCACATGTTTGTCCAAAGTCCTCAGAAGTCAACTTGGACCAGGAAATGTAACCAAATGTATTGTCATGTCTAGATTGATTTACTCAAGTGGTTTCACTACAACAATGGTCTCAGTTTCACCTACAGTACTCATCATGTGATCTCCATTCATGTAACCTATATCACTGTCTGAACCAATCACAAACTTTGTAGCCATATAAGGGTAGACAAAACATCATTCATGGAGTTATTCTGCACCCAGATGCTCCCACACAGTAGGTGTGTAGTCTTCAATCCTCTGAGCTGGTAATGTATATTAATTCTCTGACTGTTTTGCACGATAGCCTAAGTAATTCCTTTAACCTGTTGAAGTGACTTTCACACTATGTATTTAGATGTACTTCTGTAATGTGTTGGATGAATAACTTGCACCTGTCCAATAAATTGTTAAACTCTGACCCGCATGGCTCTCGCACTCATAGTATGAATTGATGTTCATATTGCAATATTTTGGGCGTCTGCCCACCATGTGTAGTAATAGTACTTTGTAACAGAAACTTTTCCATATTTAGCGAGGTCAGAAATGATTAGGTTAACAGGGGTTCTATAATCCATTGATATTTTCAACAGTGCGCGGATGCTTCACGAATTTCCTTCGACCACTCTCTGTTCCCTCATTGGTTCAGAAAAGTGACGTCTTACAGAATGAATGAATGAATGACTATTATTCAAGGAATAAACACAAATATAGCCGCAAGCGGCGATGGCGGGCCCGAGCACCTGCGGTGCGGACCCGTGACATTTGCGGAATCTAACAAAGCAACACATACTTGTTGGTGGGCATGTGCATGAGCAACACACATGCCCACCAAATTTGATTAATTTTCATCAATATATGTCAACCAAAACAAACAACAAGCTAGGTGACACTACCCAGATAGCAATTTCCTTTGGGCCGGATCCGCATGAAAGCCTTTAGATCCGTATGTAGCGGACCTACGGTATTTGACTGTGGGCCAGATGTAGCCCACACCTAATAAGCGGACTCGTGTTGCAGATCCGTACAACACAGAATAAGCGGACCCCTATCACACCCAATAAGCGGACCCGTATCGAAGATCCGTAGAACACAGAATAAGCGGACCCCTACCACACCCAATAAGCAGACCCGTATTGCAGATCCGTACCACACACAATAAGCAGACCCGTACCACACACAATAAGCGGACCCGTACTGAAGATCCGTACAACACAAAATAAGCGGACCTGTACCTCACCTAATAAGCGGTCCCGTATTGCAGATCCGTACCACACAGAATAAGTGGACCCGTAGCACACGCAATAAGCGGACCTGTATTGCTGATCCGTACTACACACAACAAGCAGACCCGTACTACACACACAAGCGGACCCGTATTGCAGATCCGTACCACACACATGAAGCGGACCCGTATTCATGGGTTTCATCAGGTCCCTTTGCACAGGTGTATCAAGCACCATGCAGTCTGCATTGATAATTAAGGTGCTTGATTGTATACACCTGTGGAAAGGGACCTGATGAAACCCATGAATAGGGCTCAGGATCATGACGTGAAAACTTCACGGGCACAGCCATATTGGCAGCCTCACTCCTTAGTTTACTATGGATTACTATGGATTTACTCCCACCTATTAGTGTGTTCCTGTCACTTAGTTTTTGCCTTCTTGGTGCTGTGTAGTTGGGTGTAACCGCGCAACCCACGATCGCAAGAGGAAGAGAATCGCTAATACTATATTTCTGCTTCTTGTCTTCTGCGTCTGAATGAATGGATATTACGTTCGGTACGCTACCAACATGGTGGCTATATTCCTAGAATGCAAGGCGTGTGCCCGAGCCCTATTGCAGATCCGTACCACACACAAGAAGCAGACCCGTACCACACACAATAAGCGGACCCGTATTGCAAATCCGTAGGCCTACCACACACAATAAGCGGACCCGTATGACAGATCCATACCACACACAAAAGCGAACCTGTACGGGTTCGCTTATTGTGTGTGGTACGGATCTGCAATACGGTTCCGCCTCTTAGAATAGAATATATACTTTTTTGTGTGTGGTACGGCCTCTTAGAATAGAATATATACTTTTTTGTGTGTGGTGCTTTGTATGTGGTATGGGTTCGCTTATTGTGTGTGGTACGGATCTGCAATAGGCCTACGGTTCCGGCTCTTAGAATAGAATATATACTTTTTTGTGTGTGTGGTACGGCCTCTTAGAATAGAATATATACTTTTTTGTGTGTGTGGTACGGCCTCTTAGAATAGAATATATACTTTTTTGTGTGTGGTACTTTGTGTGTGGTACAGGTCCGCTTATTGTGTGATACGGATCTGCAATGCGGTTCCGCCTCTTAGGCTATGTGTGGTAGCCTACGGGTCCGTTTCTTTTGTGTGGTAGGCTACGGATCTGCAATACAGGTCCCATATTACATATGACTTTAGGCAGACATTCACAACATCCCCAACTGGTCACCACTATAAAAAAAACTTTGCAGAAGAATTAAGGATAGGCTACTGCTTATCACAATTTTATGTCTTTATAAACCTCATGGTTTAGATATAAAATATAACCTAAACATTCTCTGATAACTTTAATTATATTTTGTGTAGGCCTACTTTGTTGAGGTTTGCTTCCCAGCATGCATTGCAAATATTAGTTTTGAATTTTGAAACAATATGGTTGGGACTTAGCTTATAGGCTAACCTACTCCACTGATGTTTTGAACAATAACATTAGGCCTACTAGATATGACCATTGACTTAGTAATTTATTAGGGGGAAAATACACCGTGGTCGTGAAAGTATCAGACCTAACCGAGTATAAATATCCAGCTAACTATCAAGCTATCTAATCAGCTGGACGTGATCATCATTCAACAAGCCGCAATAAACAGGTAAGTCAAATTAGTATCATATATACAATCATTGCACGTAATTGCTAATCATTGCTGTAAGCTAATGTCTGCTCAAAAATAATGACAGGTGTTAATAATGACAGGTGTTTCACGTTCATTAATAATCACCGCACGCCATGAAATTCGTGACAGAACTACTTGGGGGAGGCGAAAGCTAAACGGCACAAAAATAAGTTGGGTGAAAGTCGAGGTAATTAGATTTTTTCTCTTTTTACGTCGCGGTGAGAAATACGTTCTTTAAAATGCTCTGAATCATCGCCGGGACGTTGTCTTGTTTGTTGGGAGCAATCTTAGCTCTTATTAGCACCAGATCAGTAAAACGGATCCAAAACAATTTGGGACCGATGTGCGTTTGGACGCTGAATCAGGTCCACTATTCAGATCCGTGCTGGATGTCGTGGTAGGTGTGTTTTGCTATCTGGGACGGACCTGGACGAGTGCAAGTTCATATCTGCCGCAGATCCGTCAAAAGGATCCAAAACAATTTTGGACCGATGTGCGTTTGGACGCCGGATCAGGTCCATTATGCAGATCCGTGCCGAATGTTGTGGTAGATGTGGCCCAGTTCCGTCCCAGTGTAGTTTTGCTATCTGGGTATAGAGTCCCAAAGCCACACCCAAGGCCAGAGCTCTGTCTATGACTAGTGGCAGCAATAACACACAAGGTTACCTAATTGTTGTGAATGTGTGTGTCAACAATAATAGACAATGTGCTAGGTGGCGCTATAGAGTCTTTGAGCCACACCCTAGGCCAGAGCTCTATCCCTGACTAGCTGTAGCAATAACACACATGCCCACCAAATGTGGTTCATTTTCGTGAATGTGTCAACCATAATAGACAATGTGCTAGGTGCCGCTATAGAGTCCTAGCCTGGCACGCCCTCCCAGTGACGTAACACCTTCGGCTTTTTCTGTCTCTGGTCTGGTCAACTGCTAATCGGGAAGGATTTCTGAGTTCCCTAAATCTGCGGAACTGCCCCCTTTGGTCGAGAACCAATCAACTTTGAGCAGCTCCAACGGCTCTGGGTAGAGGCGTGTTCAAGGCAGAGGAAAGAGTGTTGTTACTCGGCAAACCGCTTTCTGACATCGACCAGTAGCAAATCGAGGCACTTAAAGGAGGCGGGTCAACCAGCGCTTGGAGAAACCGTGTTAGCACAGGCTCTTGATCAGACTAAAGTCTCGCAGAGCCTTTGAAAGTCGATGGTAATCAGGCTAATAGAGTCCCTAAGCCACACCCTAGGCCAGAGCTCTATCCCTGACTAGCAGTAGCAATAACACACATGCCCACCAAATGTGGCTCATTTTCATGAATGCATCAACCACAACAGACAATGCGTTAGGTGGCGCCATAGAGTCCCTAAGCCACACCCTAGGCCAGAGCTCTGTTTCTGACTTGCGGCAGTAATAACACACAAGCTCACCAAATTTGATTCATTTTCGTGAATGTATATGTCAACCACAACAGGTAACACACAGTGCAGCCGCTGCTACAGCGGCCGCACATCGGTGCTAGGGCCCTAAAAATAAATAAGTGTGCTAAGCTGTAATTATCAGATAGTGATTGTTTGTCTGTATCAAGTGTCTGTTTTTCATTGTTTACCAAACTTATATTAGTGGGAATGAAAAGAAATATGGCTCTCTTTCTGGCCAGAGGCGATCTACACTGACTGCCTAATCGGAACAGCTGAAAGGAGTAGTAGAGGGTGGGAAGGACCCTTAATGACGGAATCATCCTTTCTTTTCACTGTGTAAATGTGAAGGTCTGAGAGTTGAGTCTAAGGAACCAGTGATTTTGGTTGCATGCTTGATGATTGTTGCTTGCTTCTCATTGTCAGGAAGCTGTTGAACACAATACTGAATGTGAGGATAATTAGTGACTGGTTCACCATAATCAAAATCTTTCAGGCTCAGGAGAAGCATGAACTGTTGTGCTTTTTTTTATTTATTAATATATTGCATCAAAAAGTTGTGTGAAGGACAGATTGTGGTCGAATTGTGCGTCCCAATATCTCAAACTGTTCCTATTCCTATATTAATTCCTAATCATTATTAATCCTTACTATTGGTGTGCCATATATGTTGTTAACATTGTGAAATAACAACACAAACAAAACAATGTTTCATAAGTCATGCAGAAAAAAGAGTGAATAATAAAATGCAAGAAAGCCAGAATAACAGGCATGTATCAATCTGCATCTGTCATACACCATATAAGGGTCGGAAAATTGTAATTTTATGAAATTACACAAAAGTTCAGAAGTTCTCAACAATGCTTTGACCTGAAGGAATAATGGACGACACACAATTGATGCTACTTAATTTCTTCAAAGAGTTATAAATATAATGTTTTCAGATCAAAGGTTCCTTAAGATGTGGGCAGACTGTGAAGAGCTGCTAAACTGCTTATAAAAGAGTCATTGATTTTTTCCCCTTTCCTTTGTAAACCGTAAGTAACGACCTGCCTTGGAGCCAGGATGTACTGTAGACACACATTCATGGGACTACAGAGGTCAAAGGGGACTAATAAGTGGAGTCACACTTTATATACACTTACATCCTGTCAACTCTACTACTGTGACTGTTTGTACAATACAAACAAGCATGCACGTACACGCACACAAGCACAAGCGCACACGCACACACACACACACACACACACACACACACACATAAACCCTAAAAGATGATGTTTTTGCTGTGAAGCACACACATACACATCTTTAGTGCCACACTGCAAACCTCCAGTGCACTGGAACATATTAAAGTTGAAATCCGGCAAGTTATCACAAGGGAGCTTAATTTCTCAAGGTCAAAAAAAAAAGAACAATCGGTTATACCTAGCTTGAGTCCACATTCGTGAGCCCTAATGTACATGCCCGCTGATTATAGTGCTGCCTGGTTATGCCAACTGCTGCTTGTAGAAACTCGAGCTGGGTAAAACTGATTGTGTTCGTTTTGTTGCACAGTGCTCGTGACCTCGAGAAATAGAGCTCTATCTAGAACTCATCGGATTTCTCCTTTAAAGCATACAATCAGCTGCTGAAAGCACTTGTGAAATCAATACAGTATTGGCCTGTTATCTTCAGAGAAGTAGGTCACTGGACGCATGTCTCACTGACCTGTTATTCCCATCAGGTGTTTCTCACCTCTGCAGAACTCGAGAGTGGTCAGTGACAACCTTACTTGGACGACAGCCAAAACACAACAAAAAGAATCACCACACTGACCAAAATCTAGTTTAAAATGGCACGGGCCAGTGAATTTGATTGCTCCATTTCTCAGAGCACTGATAACATACATGTATGTATACCAATATGTCAACACACACACACATACAGTATGTGTGATGCGATCTAGGGGAAAAAATCCTTGATGTTTGCTCTGTTTCAACACTCTCTAGTGAAATTTCACCGACTTGGTTCTGATTCTGATATCCTAACATTCTGCATGGACACAGTCCCGTAGTAAAATCCTGGATATTGCTGGATGGTAATAGGAATCATAAGTGGGTGAAATTGCCCCATGTGAAGGGTTTTCCCAGATCACATCATATATTTCTACACACAAAAATCAAAAACATACATATATTGGACAGCCGGTTAGAGAGCTATGAAGTTCAGATCTCTCTCTAGCTCTCTGAACCCCCAAGGGACAGGCTAGTGACAGATGCTATGAGTGACCATGGCTCTTAGCAGACTTGCTAGCACATCCTGTTCATCCCCGAAGTCACAGCTTCAAGCCCAGAGGGGGACAGTGATCTAACACACGTTACATAAGTGTTGTCTGAACATTCATGTAAACTTCAAAGCGAGGAGCAGAGGTAGATGGAGGGAATGTTTCTCACTGAAGTTATTGTCTACTTGTCTCGCTGATGTGCATCTCCTCCATCGCCCTGTGGTCTCCCGTCAGCTGGCTGTGTTGTTGTCTTGTCTTTCTTCTCCCGCAGGAATTGCAAACCGCAGGCATGGGGCTTCCCCCCCGTCTTGTGTAACAGACTTTATATTGCAGATTAGGAACACAAAGGAGAAATGAAAAGTCAAAGACCACTCTCAAGGGCCTCGGTAATAAGAAAACCTATATTTGGAGGGGAGGGGGGGGGGGAGTATTACAAGACATTATATAAGATTGTATTCACTCAAATCTGCTCATGCTTCTCTATAATAATAATAATAATAATAATAATAATAATACATTTTATTTATATTGCACTTTACATCAAATAAATGACCTCAAAGTGCTAAAGTTCTCTGCATCATCTGTCCATGAAAAGGTGTGTGTACAGCTTTGAAACAGAATATTTTATTGAAATGTTTGTCATTTCATGTTCGTGTTTCCTAGATTTACATATCTTAAAGCACCTCTGAAACTTGCGGTACGCCTAGGCCTAGCAGCCCACTCAGTTCCTCTGACTCAGAAATGCGCTCTAAGCTCTTTCAGAGACACAATATTCACTATACATGAAGTCTATGGTACCCCCCCACCACCCTTGCGCATATTGATTAGCCAACCCCTGTGCAATCAGTCTGTCTATACTGCCACCCATGCTAGGCATCAGACTAATGACTTCAATAAATACTGATGCCACTGCCCAGAAGAGATGGAAATAAATAGGCTGTGCAAAGGTCTAGCAGGAAGTACAGAGAGGGACTGCAGGCAGAAAAGCCCCGTGGAAATCACCGCACTGGAGGAAATCACACTGTCCTCTCAGAAAAGCCAATGGTACAGTATGCTGAGATGTGAAAGCTATCAGTAATCGGGCTGTTCAGGGATTCATGACACTGTTCCTTGACATAGAAGTACAGTGTACAGAAGAATCAACCTACAAAAATAGAAAATACATATCATTTTATGATGCAAAAAAAATTTTAAACAACCAATCACTGTGTGAAAAATGATCTTTCAAGTATTCCATTCCCCAGATATGAGTATGACTGATATTTATCTGAAATGGCTTGTGATACTGAAAGTGCCTTCAACTCCCCAAAGTCATCAGAAAGCAGTGCAAATACATTTCTATGTTTCTCTGAACTGCAGCCTAATATTTGCTGAAGTTCAAAAGTTCACTAGCCTATACTGTAAGTCCGGATGCACTGACAGCTCTCCAAGAATCAGATTCAAGTCAAACCAGTTTTATATAGTGTTAATAACAATTGAAATAGTCTCAAGGCACGTTATAGATCCCAGAGTCTAAATAAACAATGACTCACTCCCTTTAAAAAGAAGGAACTTTTGAACAGAATCATGTTAGTGGATCTAATCCGATATAGGCCTACTTGGGCTGAGAGATAGAAAAAGTGGAGCAGAAAGGAAGCAGAAGAAAGAATCAAAAGCAAGCTGATTCGCTCACAAACACATCAGGATATCAAGGCAAAACACTGTTTAGCATATGCATTATAGGGTACATATATCATACATTGATTGTTGGTAACAAAAAATGGCAAGACCCAGCAATAAAAGTATTGGTTTCACTGTACAGTTTCACTGTCCACATTAAATGGCCATAACCTCCTCTACTCAGCCCATTAACAGTGTGTGTGCAGTGGATGGATAGTGGAGTAGGGGCAGGGGGAGCGAGTGAGGAAGAGAGCTGAGGCAGCCCACCTGGATATCATTGCATGATGATCATTGCAGCAGTTATTGCACAACTGTTTAACACCAATAATTATTTAAGTCGTGTTTCATTCTGCTGAGTATTGTTGTTGTTGGGTGAAAAGAATAATCAGGGATTTTAACATACAACCAATCTTAAGCCTCAGAATTTTGGCGGCTTAAACAAACTGTGTCTTGTGCCAAGTTGTAGACTCGTAACACATGCGCTAATACCACTGTGATGTAAATTTAGCCTGAGTGAGGATTGTCTATGGCCTGCTAACTGCACAGCACCCACTCTGTCCTGGTGACAGTGTAACAGATGAGATTGACGCTAACAGCAGTCCGGGTTGCCTAAGCCTCTTATCTGTCGTGTTTCTGCCGTGCGGCACACAACAACCCCTTCGCCTCTCATTAGGTCAGATGGCTGAGACACAAGCACCACTCAACTTGATTTACACCCTGTCACACCAGGCCACTGGGCTAAGACGCCACCTTCTTGACACAGCACTGAACGGGCTTGAATTGATTCATAAGAATACCAGCCTTGTGCAAAGGCAACTTTAGCATGCTAGTGCTGCTAGTGTGCACAGTAAACCTAGCACTAGCACAAATCAATCTCACAAATCAACTCACCTCGATTCACTGACTGAGACCATGTACAAAAAGCAGCAAAAGGATTGTTGTTGTGTGCCACACTTACTGTAATAGTAACGAAAAAGCCACTGATCATCCCACCACCATTTTATCACTCTGACCCAGATCCAATCAGATCCATGAGTGTTAGCACATCTAAACTGGAGACAGTTATTTACTGCTCTTGAGACACTTCATTACGGGCATATTTGCCAGATTTCATAATCCAATCAGGGCACATCTGAAGCATTTAAAGTGGCCCAGGGGCAGAGAGCCTCAATCAGCCATTATAATTTTTGATGCAAAAAAAGCTGGAATAAATGATGGGAAAACATGTTATGTAAGTGTACTGCAGCATTGTAAGCAAGCCCGGGAGGAGTGATTGGAGAACAATACTAATTTGCAGCACAGACCAGCGTGGACACTCCTTGGCCGGCTCGTTGCTGTGTCTGAGCAGATAATTAAATTTGCCGACGCTGGAGACAGAACATTACCCAACAGTCCCCCCACGAGAGCCCTAATGGCCAGCGCAGCCAGGCCTCGATCAGGCTGCCACCCGCTGCCCGCTCTTGTTTACCCCGTCTGTTGACACCTCAGTGTCACATCTCAGGTCGTTTACAGTAGCCTACCAGCCTCCTATGTGCAGAGCTGTAGGGTCAACACAGAGCTCATAGAGGTCAGTGGCACATGCTGACAGAAACGTCTGGCTCTAAGTCAGTGGCATTGGATGGCAGGAGTGCCTATTGGTCCTCTGGACTCTGGTATGCATCAGTCTCATTCAGATATGATGTGCTGAGGTTTCTTAAAATACAGCATTTCCCATGTTGAAAACACTTAAATGTTTATCCCGTCATTTGACTATCATCCTCTTCGCATGATGCTACATTGTTTGGGGATTATAAAAGCTCTGACATCAATGGAGGCTAATTTCAGTGCTTATCCTGGTATGACTCCAATGTCAGTCTCTTAAGTATATCTTCCACAGGCACTCGACAGCCCCAAAGAGCCTTCAGGGCCTTTCAGACACAGAATAGACCAATCTCAATCAAATTATCTCTCTCTCTCTCTCAGTCTCTCCCTCTCTCCCTCTCTCGCTCTCTCTCGCTCTCCTGTGAAAAACAGGTAAAGCAGCAGCAGAGCCATATGAACATAGCCTACCCCCCAAACAACAAGATCACACGCAGGCAAAGCGGGCACAGCTGGCACAGCTTGTCTCTGCCTCGTTGCTCCGAGTCATTCAGTAAAAAGCGCTGGCAATCACATTATACTGAACAGAGATTTGAGTTGTCAAGAAAAATGTGAATGAGGCCTTAGAGCTGAGCAAAAATGACTAATCCTTCCTCTCTCACCCTCCCCCACTTCCCACCCCTCTCACTCTTTCTTTCTCTCTCTCTCTCTCTCTCTCTCTCTCTCTCTCTCTAAATGCCACTGGGCTGTACAGACGTATGTTATGTAATCTCTTTAATGGGTTTGAGTTAGGCGAATCACACAAATTATGACATTCCAATTATAGGCTGTTCACTTATCCTCAACTAAAACTTGAGGCTGTGTGAGGTTGTCCACAATAAATCAGCGAAAATGCACCTGGTGCACAGCAGAAGAGTGCCCTTCATGGGAGACATTGTGTGTTTATCATACTCCTCGCTAACGTCAGCTATTGAAGTGCCCATAAGCACATTAACATAAATAAAAATATATATTTAGCATAATAAGGAAACGATTAGCGTCTGCATATTCAGAGTAATTTGCCTAATGCACTGTGTGCTAAAACAACAGAAACTGGAGATAGTTAAGGTGCTACACAGCATTTCACAATGCTTTAGGAGAGTTAATCCTGTCCTTGACTATACAAGACATGGCTTTGGGCAAATGCAGTCATTTTATGTCAGAATAAAACAGTGGGTGAGTTTTTTTTTTCCTGAAAAGATTTTCAGGGATTTGAAGGAAACCCCGCAAGGTGATCTTGAATCTTGAACATAAATCCAGGCCTTCATCTTTCCTCCCTCTAAGTTATATATCATGCTCTCCGTCTGTGTCCTTGCAGGATCCCAATAAGCCAGGGTAGGACATTTGAAACTTAGAAACGTTGTGATAGGCCTCAATGCCTTTGTTTGTACTATTATTGACAGTTTGTGGGAATACATCATTACAAAACTGATTCAAGTGAATACCCATGAAATTGTTTTATGTTTATATTGAAAACAGCTACCTAAACTATTTTGCAAATACCTCGGTTAAAGGAACTATTTTCAATTCTACCAAGTAAGCGGAGCACAGATAAATTGCAGATCCATGGTTGTGAATTACCACTTCATCTGGAAAGAAATCTGTTGTGAGCATTTATTATAAAAGCATGTGTGTCATTACTCGCTGCCTCACTCCAATTGCTGTGCAAATCTAACAAAAGGCCTCTTTTCAAACCTGCATGACAAAATAAGATATTGTCTCTCCATAAAAAAAGAAACTTCCATGACCAAACGTTTGTGCCCCCCGTAATAACTTTATAATCTGACGTGAGCGTGGCTTCTCAATGGTTTTACCACTCTTTAAACCTTCACAACCCACAGCAGCGTGGGAGGGTGTGGGGGAGAGTGATATCGACGCAGTGCAGCGTGATGAGAGAATCCGTTTTCTTTTATTTTGCTGATGTGTCCTGTTCTCTCTTTATGTCTCTGGCAAGGAACACGTGCCTCGTGAGACAGACATGTGCCTTTTGCAGCGTCAACGTGCCTACGGCCGACCGCTGCCACTGATTCACAGGCTCCAAGGTGGCACCTGAGTGTCGCTAAACATAACTCCTACCTCGAGGAACACGACTGTCAACACAGAGCTATAGATTTCACAAGGTCACAGGGGGGGATCTCTGTTCATAGCCCTCGTAGTTAAACGACTCGGAATATTGAAAGAGGGGCAAAACATTTTTTCTATCCTGCCATGATGCAGAGAGTCCTTGGTGATAGCGTTCACGCATCTTTTTATACCACACTGGATGACAACAGCAGATATCTGTTTTTTACGTCTTGGTTGTGCACCTTCAATTCAAGAAATTGCATTGAAAAAAGCATGATTATCAACCATAAAGCGCAAATGACTGAGTCCTGAGATATGATTCACAAATAGAGAAAGTCCATAGAAAAAGATGGCTTTTGTGCTTGCCTAAACCCAGCCATTTACCGCAATGACCTATTTCACTCTTCAATTTCAGCTCACACCTCTGACATGAGAGTATTTTTTAATACTTTGTGAGGAGAGTTCTATTTGTCATTGATGTTTTTGGAAAAAAAAGAGGCAAAAGGTTTCATTCACACGTGCTTGAAAACCCTCATTTCGAGTCTGCAGTCAGGCTTCAGGTGGACAGGCAGACACGTGCCAGTATCCTACAGCAGTCGGCGCCTCCCCACTCGTTAGCGGCCTGACAGTGTCTCTAATGTGATTCCAGCCACAAATGACAAGCTGAGACATTTTGTCACTCTAAAAAAGATAGAAGACATTTGTCAGAGCTCAGTGGTGAGCCCCGATATAGAGTGCCGCTGTGCAGAAGGTAATTGCTTACTACGTGATGGGAAATGGGGCAAGATCACTGATGAGTTTCTTTAGAGGTAAAGCACTGATGAGTTTCTCTGATGAGGTAAAGCAGCACTCCCAGATGAGCAAAGACAGCAGCACAAATATAGCAGCAAGATAAAAATACACTCACTTCCTGAGTTTAAAAAGCACAGGTGTTGGCATAAATCAAATGCTATAATGTGGATAATGGTACCCATTTGCCTTGTTGAATTAAAATACTGATTTGGGCAATGTGGTACATAGAGGAAAGCAATCTGTTCCACACTTCCCTGTATGAACTATGGAGGCATAGTATTCACACAGGCTTTAGTGATTGTGAGACTCAAACAGGTGACAGCTGTTTCCTTGATATGTGTGCTTTTGGCAGGACATAGGACTCCCTTCTCCACCTAATGCCATTTTTAGGGAGACTCCAAACGTGTCCGTATATTGCTACAAAGAGCTACAAAGACCTCCAGACCTTCAATTTTCTTGTCTTTCTCAATTGTCTTCCAGTGTCATTTCTGCGGCTCTGGGGTGATGTGGTTGATTTGTCAGGCTCACAGGGCCAGACGGCTCACAGCAACAAACACGGCGTCTGGTTGTGCGGTAATGTGACCGGGCCCCCTGGCCACGCTACCCTCCATGTTCAGCACACTCCAGTGCCGGAGGGCACCTGCCGAGGCTACCCGCGGCCACTCAACATCACTAACCGTCGCTAAGCGTGGCTAAAGTGTCCGTGCTGGCATGCCTTGTTATCCACTGTTGCTAGGTTGCGGCATGCTCGCGTGTCATGGCAAGTCAGTGCCACGTGGCCCCTGCTCTTCTTCAGGTGCTCCTGGGACTCTTCAGGATTCTAGGCAGACCAGCGCAGCGCTAAGTGACCTCCGTCACATCAAAAAGTTGGATGGAAGCCTGGCTGTTGTTGTACAGTAAATGTTGAAACTACTGATTAACTACTAATCAATGTTGATCAATAAGGACTAATGAGCAAGACATTGAAATGAAAGCAACACCATCAGCTTCCACATTCAGTGTCAGAGCATGCCTTGCTTATTTTTGTTTTCATGCATAATCAGCTGAACGACGGAATTTATCTCAATGTGCCGCCTATTTTCTCTGAATTAACAATGTTCTGTTATCAATCAAGACTGTTCAAGTTCAGTGATTCAATTAAGGCCCTACTGCAGATTTGATTTGATTTGTTATCTCAATCAAATTCACTCCCTCCCTGAATACACAATGACTCGACAGCATTTTGCTACTAGCCAGATACAAGTAATTGTGTGCATGGAACACTATCCAATCTGCCTATGCTCAGTTACGAGCCAGTCTGGATCATATCTGTTTGCAAGTGTGGCCAATTAGCATTGATGATATGATGCTTCTCGTACCTGGAGCTTAGCCATAGTACACATCACAGAGGCTCTCCCGAGACCTGTCATCTATATACAGTAACAGATATTCTACCTTAGCTGGGTCTCTATGGGGCAGAGACCCCATGTAACTCAAACTACCAGGAAGACCTTTGCCAGCTGGCAGGATAAAGCTGCAACTCTATCTGTCAGGTTCACAGTCCGATGAGGAGCTGGCCTTGGGATACACTAGACCACACGAGACTTTGAGTCCAAGGTGTGCAGAGACAGACAATGAGAGAGAGACTGAGATTTGGAAGAAAAAAAGACACATACTGTAGAGAAACACATCAGGGGTGGTCCAGACAGCAAAGTGACTGCACTAAAAAAATCCTTATGGTGAAATAAAATAAAATTTGAGTTTAGTCAGTGATATTAGTTTTCATTGGAAAGGGCTTCTTAATGAGGTAGAGTACAACACAAGCAGACGATTAAGGTGATCACGTACTGTAAAAGCTGACGAATTAAAGGCTGTTCACACCAAGAGCGATAACTGTAACTAACAATAAGAGCATCGACCCTGACCAACAATAAGGAAAGTCTCTCCTAATGTTGATAAAGGTGATATCTAAAATTTGATGTGCTCTACAATGATTCTTAAAATCTCTCTGAAAATGATCCCCAACTGACGGAAATAGAAATGAAACATAATTGACCCGGCAGCGGCAGCAGAGTTGTACTGACAACAATGGAATCCAAATGTAGTCAAACATCGAAAGTAGAGTGCGCCGCCTACAGTATGTGCAGAGTGCTTTAGGGCCAGATTTATGTACATTTACAGTATGAATGCAGTATAATCAGTACCTTTGCCAGTCTGCAGAAACCGCATGCTGTGCTCCTTCATTCTATGTGCTATTTATCATAGCCTACCTGAGGCTCATCACATACTATAATCAGTATCTTTAGTCCTCCAGACATACTGTAGGCGCCAACATAGGTGAGGTGCACTCTGCTTTTTTGAGTCAAATTCATGGTTGCTTTTCTTCAGCCAGACTGAGATGTGCTTGAGGCATATTGGAATCATGGCTTAATCTGTGCAGCACAGATCTCGGCAGTACCCTTTTTACCCTAAAGTAGCTCTCTGAGTGTTTGGTATTAACAGTCTCTGTCAACTGAATATACAGTACAACAGGTGAATAAGTCACTATTGTAAATTATGAATTGGTTGAATGTGAGAGTTCAAAGACAAGGCAGTAAAGACAGTATAGTTACGGGGAAACCAAAGGTGATCAGTTTGCTTGTGAAAGTTGCATTTGCAGCGCAGAGAATCCATCCAAAGATAGAGAATAACAATGTTTTGTTGAACATCTATCAGTACCACACTGAAACACAAACAGTAGCGGTCCATCACCTCATATCAATATACAGTACAATCTAGCAATATGATTTGTATTCATAATGTTAACACAAAAAAAAAACAGGAAAAGCATTGCATGTTTAAACATGAATACTTATGTTGCTCATTTAGCAATGAATCAACATTGACTTTGTGAAACATTATGCATCAACATGTAACCATACAACTAGTGATAGACTAGACAGTAAGCTCTGTATCATTGTTGGGTCTCTCTCCCCTTTTCCCACGGCACTAGTCAGAACTGGTCAGAGACACAGAAGTTGAAAGAGAGGCCAGGCTGAGCCACACACTCATGACCTAATTTCTGCACCGCCTGGGGGGTTTGTATCAGCGGGATCGATCGGGCTGTCCGCTGACGCCACAGTCCACAAAAGGGATAAAAAGAGGACCAATGGATCCATAATCAGGAGGAACTGCACATTTTCTTAAATGACCCAGGGACAGCGAAAGGCAAACAGTCACCTCAGGGAGCTCAGGGGACTGATACGACGGGCGACGTCAGATGAAAGTGAGGTCGTAGCAGCATGCGGCCATGCCCCCCTACTAGGTAGTTTGTCAGCAGGTACATTAGGTTTGTTTTGTTGTGGTCAAAAGAAGGAGATCGTCATAGGTCAAACCAAAGAGAGGACAAAAACATACATTGTAAAAAAACTGTATGAGTTGAAAAAGTGTGAAAGTGTGAAAAGCTGAAGCCAAACAGAAAGATGGGAAGAGACTTTAGCCTGGTTTGTCCTTTCGCCATCCTTACAAAGATAATTTTCTTTTCAGTCTTTTGGGTTGGAGTAGTTTAGTTTGGGGTAATTTGGGTTAACTTGGGGTCATTTGCACTAATTGTACTGTATAAGCAGATACTACTACGATTTATTACTAATATGTGTTATGATCCAGTATGTGTCTGTACTTTTGACCATGAGCAATCAGTTGAGTTAATGAAAACTGATATGCAACCTCTCAAAGAGGCAAAAGTTCTTGATACACTGTCTGAAATAGAACCAGAAATGTGTGAAATGATAGTAAAACACATCAGAAAGTAGGCCCGAAGACCTCACTGTTTTTAGGTCCACCTACAGTACGTTTTAGTGAGAGCCCTTTTCCTCTTCACCCAGTTCCCAAAGCAAGCTATGGGCCAGACTTACACCAGAGAGGGGGAGAGAGAGAGAGAGAGAGAGAGAGAGAGAGAGAGAGAAAGAGAGAGTGAGCAGGTCAAAGGAGGCTGCGTTGCCTGGTAAGTAGGCCGCTGTGAAAGGCAGGACAGCAGTTTGGTGACAGGGTCAGGCTCCCGTGTGCAGGGGTGGCGGTGTGGTAATGGGCGTAATGAGCGGGAGCGAGAGGGAGATGGGGCTGGAGATTAGTCGCCGCAGAGTCAGACCTCCGCATTAGCCTGCATTATGTGGCCGGCAGGGTCGATGGAAATAGACTGAAGAGACGCAGAGCGCTGGCCCGCTGCACGTCCAGTCCATTACACAGCAAGGACTACGCAACAGGGGAGAGATACAGAGAGAGAGAGAGAGAGAGAGGAAGAGACAAATGAAAAGAGACAGACATAGATAAAGGATGATCTAGCACACCGGCGTATGAGATCACACACAGAGACCACACATACATACTCATATTACACAATGTGAAATTCAAGGATGTGGAACAAACACTGTCATCACAGCAGAAGTAGGCTATCAGGTGCTGCTCTAGAAAACGGAATTAGTTGTCTCAGACATTGAAATTGATCTACTGCTGATTGTATTGTAAAATAAAGTATTCAGCTATTCAGTCTCCGCAGACAAAGCAGATTGCAGCGCTCCATCCACTAGTGTCCTGTCTTATTTGAGATTATTATCAGGGTACTGAATGGAGAAGTGATTTATGGGTAATGGAGAATTTTAATTGGAAATGGTAGCCTATAACTAGGGAAGGTAGTGAAGCTTTGGGAGTTAGAAGTAATGTTTGGACGAAACATAGCCTTATTTGTTCATATCTGCAAATCACTCGCTCTGGTTACACTGACCCCTTCACTTCACCGTCAATCTTTCTCTTCTCACATTTTTACCGTGTGTGACCCCTAGAAACAGAACTCTCCTCTTCTGCTTCATTTTATCGCTTTTAAGCGAGTGAAACTGAATCTTCAGCAAAGCCTTTAATCCCGGAATTCATGGCTCCACGCCTCAATTAAGATCAACCTGACCCATGCTGCCCAGCACCCTCTCTTCCCCCCTGCCCTGCCTGTACACTTCCCTTTCTTGTGACAGGATGCTGACTTCAAAGGCAATCACTGTGCTGTATATGTTTTGTTTTTTTCACACAAACTCTTTTCACTTCCTGAGCTTGTGAAAATGTGAGCTATACAACAAAGGTGCTCTTGAATGTTCAGACTTGAAACTACATGCTCATGGGTTTGAGGCTCGGGTGTAGGGCTTTTTGGTGAGGTGGTGGTGGTGGTGGAGGTGTAAGATGGGGTATAAAATGGTACTTTTTTTTCTTTTGGAAGCTGTAACTGAGCTCAGTTGATAAAAGAAGCCCCTTTTAGAAGCTTTAGCCCACAGTGTATTGAGTTTCCCAGGCTTAAAGAGCCAAGACTTAAATTATTTAGCCACGCAATCCCAGCGCTAGGCGGCTAGCACTAGCATATTATGCCTCTAAGCCGTGTGGTTGTTTCACCTCGAGCAGTGCAGGTCGGCATGCTTCTGTTACAGCCACAGAGAGCTGAACACTGTCTGCAAGCTCATATGACCCACCAAATTGATCGTGAGAAAAAAGTCTGCTTTGTATCTGGCTATTTGAGACCAGAAATAAAAGCTACTATTTTAGTGGGGTAAAGTTTATGGCACTTAAGCTACTCGGCTAAACCAAGGTCTCCAGATGAATCAAGGAGCATGTTTAAGAAAGAAAGAAATTCTGTCCTCACAATCACAAACAGCAGGAGTGTGATCTTGATACCACATCAGATGCAAGCGCATTAGGTGTAATGGGTTCATGCTACACTCAACCTGGTTTAATGTTGCCGTGTTTGCTGCATATGCTACCTTGACACAATTAATTGAGAGGGTTTGAAGTACCTCCTCAGTCTCTCTTTGTACCAGACTGAAAATGAGAACTCTTTAGTTGGCCTGAAAACCTAGTTAGATATCTCAAAATGAATCAGGTGAATGAATGTTCAAAATGAGTCCTCCCATTGAATTCTGGTTGAATAGTATAGGTTAGTAGCCTATTGAAACACACACACAAAAAGAATGGACAATTCAATGATAATTGAATTATATGAAACTTGTTGAATCTGCTCTCTCAGTGGTTCTCTAATGCCATTATCTCACAATTGGTACATGGCGTCACAGATGTGTCCTTCTAAACACACGTGCCGCTAACAACTTCGGCCTCCACTCCACATCTTTTGAGAGTGAGTTGCTTGTGTGTGAGTGTGCATGTGTGAGAGCAAATACTGCGGGGAGAGAGAGGTTCATACATCTTCAAATACAAAGAGCTCAATGAATGGCGGGATAAACGTTCAGCCTTGAGCTGCATTTGTGACCGTGGTATTGTCCAGTGTGGACGTCTACGAGTGCCAGTGGTCCTTTTGGCAGTAAGTAAGGTTTGCAAAGCATAGCATGAGGACACATATGAGTGGAACAGAAACACGAGGAACAGTTTTCTGACAATTGGACAGGATAACAAAAAACAAGGATATAGGCTACATGCACGGAAGGCTATTTAGGTACCTCTTTCGTTTCCCGGTGGAGCTCTGTTGGACCTATATCTTCTGTTATATTTTGCTCCTTTCATATTCACTTTAGAGGAACACTGAAGGTATGGTTTTCCCAATAATAAAAATTTTAATACACGCATAAATCCTTTTACATTGCTACGTGCTTCACTCATGATGCACTCAGTGCAACTACCAAGCGAGTCCATGTAGACACTAATTGGGTCTACATTAACAATAGCGGCTGGCTGAAACACACCTGCCTCAACCAGAAACAAACGAAGTACCAAAACAGCCTTCTGTGCATATACACCTACATTTGCACCATCTAACATGTGACATTAAAGCACAGTTGTGTCCCAAGGGAACAAAATCTACCTGTTACATGACCATTACAGCTGTGTTTATAGCTTCCACACTTTTCTGACACCTTACGAGAAAAGGACAAAAAGAAATCTCAAGGCCTAAACCCCACCCCAGCTTCCCGCTGTTCAAATCTCATACCAGGAAATTAGTTGTCCTTATTCTTGGAGAAGAGACCTCCAAAATAGAATACACTGGAGTGAGAATGAGGGCAGGTTTCTGTTTTTTTTTTGCTATTATTTTGCAGTAGTCCTCATTTTGACGTGCACCTGCTGATCGATGATGCAGTGGAAGTCTGAGGGCGAAGCAGCATAGTACATAATGTGTGTGAATGTAGGTCATCATCGAGGGGAAATGTGTGTCAGTGTGTGAAGAACGTGAGAGAGCAATTTTACAGCACTTTGCCCAGTCTGAACGCGCGGGGGTGGAAAAGAGAGGCAGATTGCTGCGAAGAAAGAGGCGCAACGCAGAAAAATATGGATTATCATTGTGTGTCTGAGAGAGAGAGAGAAAGAGAAAGAAAGGGGGAGAAGAAACAATGTGGAGACAGTGAAGCAAACGTTCAGAAATGCAGCGCTTCTGATTGATCCGCTGCTTATTATTCCAATGCTGTGACTTCTCAGGGGATGTGAGCTTGAATTATTAATCTTACAGTAGCACTGTGGCCCAGCTCATATTGCAACTAAAGCCACCATCCAGATTTGGTGGGCATGCTTATGCGCACAACATTATGACAGGAACGGCAATGAAATGGGAAATGCACTTCTCAATTAGAGAGGTTGTTATTCAACTAGCCCTTTGTATGCACATGAAGGATCTACACAGAAGAAAGCAACTTTGAAAATTGCTTTGTGTAGGCTATGCTATTGTATGTGTTATTCCTGAAATTCCAGATATTTCATGATTAGTTACAAGATGACAGACATCATCAACAAGCCTATAACAAATATAATTTAGGCCTATTGTCTTATTGCAAACTCAGTATTGTCCCTTTTCCAAGGCTCACGTTTGAGCTTTTCCAAGGCTCACAAGATAGCTTTTCCCAAAATTTTACTTCAAATAAAACTTCCAGAGGCTGAACATTGAAGACCAACAGCATGCATACTTCATGCGTCTAGCTTGTACATATGTAAACATACTGTATATATTATGTCACACTTGACACATATTAATGCATGGTATGTAACTACTGACCAGTCACTTGCCATCTGGATACATAATATACATTAACAGCAGCAGCTACGAGCCTAATAGGCAGAGTAGGATTCCCATTCTGTGTCTCAAATGGGGCCAAGTTTTCAAAGACCAGTGAATTATCGGATGACAATGCACCTGGCTAATGGTGGGCATTACAGGAGCGTCACCCATAATGAGCATGTAATAGAGGTGAAGCCTCTGAGATGCAGACACCTACAATCAGTCACTGATGACGGTAATCACGCTAAGGAAGGGCACAGGCTTGGAGAGGGTTGCTCTTTCATACTTATTATAGCCTACGGCTCTTCACAATGCAAGTAGAGTTCTCCGCTCTAGAATCTTTGCTGGCAAGTTCTATCTGTGAGGTGAAATCTTTCTTTTGTTAGCGGAAGCCACGAAACGGTAGGTAAGTCATTGCTAACTAGACACATCATGTCAAGTTTCTTTTCTCGTTTTGGCAAGTAATAATAAACGGGATAATGTATAGAACACAGGTCATTATTGGGACAATAAGTACCTTCAGGGCGAAACCGGTTCGCCCAGTCGGTAGGCCTTATTATTTTCCCGATGATGACCAGTGTTCTATACATTATCTATATATATATCTATATTTGCAATCCAAACTTGTTGACAACTGTGTTATCATACCAAGCATGGCTGCCCCTTTGCTTCTGAAATTTGCTATTTCCTGCTCTCTATGTGGGCTAGTTAACACACAAACACACACACACACACACACACACACACACACACACACACACACACAGTGCAACAGTTCTAAACAGAATGAAAATGTATAGTATGTATGTAGTTGTCTGGAACAACAAACGTATCATTCCATTTTGCCTGTGTCATCCCCTCGAATGAAAACATTTGGATCATTTCAATCTGGTAGAGCTTGTACCAGTTGTTCTCTCTCACGAAGGGAGTGGCAGATGGATCAACAACACCTGTTGCAGACTAATCCTGTTGGGTCAAGCTGTGTGTTGCTTGAGTGTGTGTGCGTGCCTGTGTGTGTGTGTGTGTGTGTGTGTGTGTGTGTGTGTGTGTGTGTGTGTGTGAGAGAGAGAGAGAGACGGAGAGAGAGGGCCTTATGATGGGAGTGGTACAAAGAGAAGTTTGCCTTGAGGCTCAGCGCTAATAGCTGTAAGGCACGTGGAGAGAGTGTGAAGCCATGTTGCGGAGGGTGCGAAATGGGGGTGGAGGGGTCCATAACTGCAGCTGTGCTCTTCAAGCTGCTCCCAGTCAGATCCAATCTGTTAGGAAGATGAATCAACTTGTTCTTAAACGAGTGCATAAATGTTAGAGATCAGTCTCGCTCGCAAGATAAACATGCCCATTTAGAGGAATGAAAGAGTTCTTCTGAATGATCCAGGTGAACAGAAATCTTCTAAGCTGGTACCGGTGCAGAAATGGCCAATTCATGGGTTTCATCAGGTCCCTTTCCACAGGTGTATAAAATCAAGTACCTAGATTACAGTATAAATGCAGACTGCATGCATGGTGCTTGATTAATACACCTGTGGAAAGAGACCTGATGGAACCCATGAATACCATGCACGCTGATCTGCCCAGTCAAGAGCCAAACAGCTGACCTTGGCGCAGTTGTCTCGGTCAAAAAGCAGAGAGGGAAGAACTGACTGGAAGCAGTGGGCTGAATACCAGCAGGCCAGCAGGCCGGGTCTTTACAGAATGAAGGACTTCAGCTCTCTGCAGGTCTGTCAGGCAGAGCACACTTTAATAGAGAGGAAGACGGAGGGAGAGAGAGAGGGAGAGAGACAGAGAGAGAAAAAGAGAGAGAGAGAGAGAGAGGGGGGGAGGGAGGGAGGGTGAGATATGGGGAGCATCGATTTTCCCATTTCAAAACAGGATGGGTCTCCAGTGGCTGTGCTCGATATCGATTGGTTGTGTGTCCCACTGACTGTCAAAACACGAGCGCTAAAGCAGACCACACACAGTGCACACACACACACATACACACACACACACACACACACACACACACACACACACACACACACAGCAGCAGCAGCAGCAGCACACCAGCCGAGACGCTTAAACACATTACTGCCTTCCCCATCCTACGGCCACCCTGCAGATAAACACAAGCCAGTCAGGATCTCTCACATTACGAGCCGCGAGCCACTGTGTCTCAGGTGGCCTCGCAGGAGGATGCATGTCGGCAATCAACACTCGCAGTGTTGCACCGAGAAGCACTCAGGCGGCTTTTTTTTGGTCGGCATTGGCTAAGAGGGGGCGCAGAGGGCCAGTCCCGTCAGTGTGTCTAATAACTCTGAACGGAGCCGGCTTTCACTCAGCACTGACCCCAGGCCTGCTGAGCCGGAGCCAGAGCGGCAGAATGGAGGGATGAAGCACTGGTGCAGCTACGCTCGTGGAATGAGAGAGCGCAAGGCTGTGCGGCCCGTGGCTTCATGGCACAACAGAGGCATTGTGCGTCTGGAAGATACTTTTTCTTTGAAGTGTGTGTGTGTGTGTTCGTGCCGTGTGTGTGTGTGTGTGATAGAGTGAGAGGGAAAGAGAGAATGTGTGAGTGACTAATAATAAGAAAAAAGTTACTTACAGTACTTTTGTTCATAATATGAGCAATCAAACAAGAGAATGTAATTCCAGGGAATTACGAGTGCATGAAAATGCAAAAAACATTTTGTTAAATATTGTTTCAAATATAATCAAAGCACAAAGATAGAGGTGAGAGAGAGAACAAAACTTGGTGGGAGTTGGAATGTGCAAAACGTTAAACAGTTGAGTAGTTCAAATAATTGAGCTATTCAATAGAGATTATTTTGTGAGGACTTTCATTTTGAAACAGTTGTGAGTAGAGGAAACTGTTGGCGGGAGTCAAAGTTGATGACAACAGTTGGTGTAATTTGGAGTTTGAAGAGTTTGAAGAGTTAAATAGTTGCATAATTGAAATAGTTAAATGATTAAATAGGGAATTATGGTACTGATGACTTTTATTTTGAAACAGTTGTGTGAAGAGGAAACCGGTTATGGGAGTCATAGTTGATGACAGCTGGCAAGTGAAATGGTTGAACCAAAGATCATATAGTTACTAAGATGAATCATAAAGGGTTTTTTCAATGGAATGAAATGGCACCACTTCCGCCTCCTAAAGGGGCGTGATCAGTGACGAGATAATCGGTTTAGAACGGTGTAGAATCAGCAGAAGCAGGTGCCATTGATAACAGGTTTATTTCTCCCATAGAAATGCTCCCGTTTGCCTCCCAAATGGGAGTGGCAGTTGCGTCACAATGAAACCAGAGTTTGCCCTCATATGAATCGTCTCGCTTTATAAACCATCTCTGGTTGAACAGTTAAATAGTTAAGTAGTTTAAATGGTTATATTATTCAATAGTGAAATTATTGTAGTGAGGACTTTTATTTTGAAACAGTTGTGGGCAGATGAAAAAGTTGGAAGGAGTGATAGTTGATGACAACTGACAGTTAGAATGGCCAAACAGTTAAATAGTTGAGTAGTTTAAATGGTTAAATGATGTAATAGTGAATTACTGTAGTGAGGACTTATTTTGAAACAGTTTTGGGCACAGGAAAGAGTTGAACAGGATCTGTAGTCTTCAGAGAGAGATTGTATGCGAGAGAATGTCTAATAGGCGCTAAATACTTCCGCATGGTACTACAACCTTTCCTCTGGATATAATTTTTTGTGTAAAAATCCGAATATTGTATTCGAAAGGGGGGGTCAAAGAAAATACACATGGCTGAGTATTAGATTTTTTAAGGTCCCTTAATTGTTCTAAAAAGCCTTTCAAACATGTCAATGACGTCATTCATTAGCAGGATGCTAGTGTGTTATGGGCAACAATTTGGCCAAAAAATGGATTAGGTTGAGGCAACAAGTCCGTATAAGATGATAATTTTCTTAAAGGCTAGTCAGAATAGCGGAAAATAATAGTTTATTTTACTGTCTATGGAGAATAACATGTGAGTTTGAAAGCCCTTGGACCCGGAAAGATATTTATTATCCCATTATTATCACTTTCGGTTGTTAAATTCGGTTGTTAAGTCCGACGTCATGGACCCAGCAGCTATTTTGTGAAAAGACGTTTATTAGCGCAGCCAGACAGGTTTTGCTACTTCGAATAGAATAGAAGAATAGAATATATACTTTTTTGATCCCGTGAGGGAAATTCAGTTCTCTGCATTTAACCCAATTTAACCATAGACCTAAAAGAAATTACTAATTTCTAATTGCCCTCGGACAGGATTTCAGCCCAACTTCCAAAAAAATCTCTGCACATTAATTAATTGATGACAACCTTCACATCAACTGTCAACTGTCAGATTCGCAATGGTTTGATGAAATTCACATTTGCAGAAACCAACACAGACACACACACACACACTTAGATGAGAGTGTTTACACCACCAAACACTTATGCAAGCAATTATCAGAGTTCATCAGTCTATAAAGCGACTAGACACGTGAGTAGAAATCCACATACTCAATGTCAGGATTCTGGGAGCCTGTAAAACCACAAGGCTGATGCTTCACATCACTGAACACATGTCTGTTTTAGTTGTACGTGCATAATGGCCTTCTAATTAGTGCACATCAAAGACTATATAAACGTCAAAATTCAGTTAAAGAGTCACTTCACCCCATAACTCCACCCACTTAAAAAGGCTTTCAAAATGGGCAGGACGTTCTGAAATTTGGAAGGGAGTGCAGCCCTGCTGCAGCCAATCAACCATGGTGATTTCGCATCAATCTGGGAATGAGTGCTAGACATCACAGGTAGGCTAATCAGGGCAGCAGGTGTTGGGGCGTTTCATTCTTTGTAACGACCCGGTGACATAGTGTTGGATGAGAAGTGCAGGACAACGTCAGCATTCCAATAGTATTTTGGACCAACATGCCATGGCATGTTTCAACCTGTAGAAGGCGCGGAGAGCAATATCTCCAATACAAAATCATACGAACTGTTACTTTTGCTGAGAAACACGATTTTTGTATAGTTCACCACTTAGTATTTTCAATCAATCAACAGCTCAAAAAACATATTTTAGGGTGCAGTTACCCTTTAAATTAATTCATATTATTCTGAATTAAGGAGTAATAGGAATCACGTCAGTATAAAGTGGTGATGTTTTCCAGACACAGATGTGTGTGTTGTAGAGGTGTTTCTAGGGGAAATAGATTTGAAATGCATCTCTCCTCTCACCCCCCACCATTACAGTTCAATACAATAAACAAACAGAAACTAGACCGAAAAACAAAAATGTCACCATCTCCTTTAATTTGGGCCCAAAAGCAAAACAATCACAGCAACAGAGTGGACTCAGTCCCTTCTCAAACAGAATTAGATTGGTAGGACTGCTCCAAGCATCTCAATTTCACTCCACATATCCACCACTGAACTACACCAGCTGCTCTGGTTGTGTCCTCTTCTGCAGCTGTTGTACTGAATCGAAACCAAAGAAACACAGCCCTACATCTCTACATCTGATAATAAAATCTGAAAAAAAAAATATATATACAGTATATAGTCTATGTGTGTGTGTGTGTGTGTGTGTATACAGTATACTTGCATTTATACTATCTAAGTTGCAGTGGAGGGGATGCTGTGGTAAACATGCATTTATATGCATGCAATGGTAATATCAGAAGCCATTAGAGAAAACCAATAAAATCGGAATAGCTTCAATCCATGGGAGAGTAGGCTGATCTGCTGCACGTTAGCATCATAATGACGTGTGTATCAATCAGTCACCACTGCGGTGACTGATCGATACACACGTCATTATGATGCTAGCGTGCAGCAGATCATTGGCCTAGCCTGCTATGCTGAAGAATTCTTTCGCTAAATAAATAAATAAATATATAAAATGTCAAAAGCAGAGCAGTGGGGTGTATTGAGTTGGATGAGACAGCCAGACACCAGGTTTTGCCTGATGGACCCTAAAAGGCTTTTGAGGAGATGGTTCACCCAATTTCATCCCTGACTAGATGTTTTCTTTCTGTGTAGTCCATCTAGGTCTATTGATCCCCGTCCTTGGACTTGGAGTGGTGTGTATGGACCTGTTTTTTTTTTTTTGGTGCTGGCTTCGTCATGAACACAAAGGTAAGTTAGACACAAAGTAGATATGTAGACGCAGAAGGTATGGAGGCTCATCATCAATATAAAATCTCTGCAAATGGGGGTCTAAAGAAAAGATTCTTCTTTGGACGATTGTGAGATCGTTGAAAAGAGTGCTGAAAACTATCTTTACAACAAATAGCCTTCAAAGTTACTTTAAGTGCGCTGTGAATTGGGAAAGAGCTACTGTATCAAAACTAGCTACCATATCTGTGTCACATGGATTTATCCTGTGCTTAACCGTCCATGTATTTGTTCAAAAACAAGCCATTCCCATTCAAAAGAGCATACAAATGCAGGAGATGCTAATTGGCAGGCTTTACAAATAAAAAACAAAAAAATAAAAACAAGCACACACACACACACCCCTCCTCCAGCCACTTCCGTGGCCTGATCACTATTGACCGGTCATTCACTCGTCTTATTCAGAGGTGTCATGTGGACCGGAGGCACCGGCAAATGGCCTGCAACGTGAGTGATGAGGACGGGAAGAGAGGTGGCACGGCAGAGCGTGTGCCCACAGCGAAGGGACACAGAGACGCTGGGTCCGGGTGTCCCGCACGCTGGACATATTTATCACCAATTACTGACTCACACCGGCAACAACATACGCGCTCAGTCACCCACGAGGACAGTGACTTGAGGTGTTTGTGCTTGGCTGCCGCTCCTCGTGGTCTGAGTGGTAATTATATTCGGCGGCAGTGCCAGTGAACAGCAGTGAGAGCGGAGATGAGCCCCCCCCCCCCCCCCGAGGTGGCACGGGATGAGAAGAAAGAGCCACACGGGCACAGTTGACAGGCACAGCACGGGGCAGTAAGGGAGCCGTGACGTGGCATAACAGCACCAGCGTTAGCGGGCAGAAGAGGGAGATTTGCAACTGATGTCGCAGTAATCCTGATTACCCAAATCAGAGGCAGGCATACTCTGTGGACACTGCTCTTCTCCAACGTGGTTTTGTAAAAGACAAAAGTGCAAAAATGCTTTTCTTACAGAGCACAGCAAAAAGTAGGCCTATAGAGAAAAAATATGACATGCTCACAATATATATGGCATGAGCATCCATATATCCTTTATAGCATCCATACAGGGTTGTGTATATGACGTGTTCATTTTCATCTTTGTGAGAGCAACAACAGTGCTTTCTTTCCATGCCAAGATCAGCAGTGAAGTCACTAGATCAGGAAATGATTAGGATAGTAAAGTAAACATGCAGCAATGTCACCCACATAACAGTGCCTTTCAGTTGTCCTATACCTAAACAGCATGACAGGGAAATCAAGCAGATGCAAATATGATTGATAGTGAGGTGATGCTGACATGCAATGGGTTTACCTCTGCAACCAACGCAATGGGTTTACCTCTGCAACAAACGTAGCCTTCCCCTATAGAGATATTACGTAGAGTTAAATCTCCAGATGCAGGCCTCCCACTCTCAGACTACTGCTAGACTAAAACATTATAACTCCACGACGCTTGTATGACATCTACAACTCCCCTTGAGATTTGTCATTGAACTTTGGGATTGTGCTGACACCATTGTTACCATTTAATATCCAATGGGGATGTAGCATCAAACAACATCATATGTAAGTTTCGGGGCATCTATTTCCCCCCCCTTTATGACGAGTGACGAAGAGAGCCCAGAGCTCATTTCCGCATGTGAGGGCAGATTAACCTGACTGACACAGTGGGGAGATGGAGCTCGCATGGCCCACAGCTCCCCTGCCTTGTCCATAGCTACAGGAGCTCTATTCATATACCATGGAGCTGTCTCAAGAGCCTCGCTAGTCTGTATGCCTTATTTTGGGCCACAAGATATTTGGAGAAGAGTGGCGGGTCAATGACTAGCCCTGACAGTAATATTGACCCAAATATTATACGTTATAGCTGCTTTTCAATTCAAAGCGAGTGAGAGTGAATGATGGAATAAATGGTCATGCAGACTTTCACAGAGATCTACAGCATCTGTTATCCTCTTTGTTATAAATTCTTGGAAAAAGGATGGTTTTCTATATCTGCACAGCGCAGAGTATATATTTGTTAAAAATCACTTTGAATTGTTTTAGAATGTCTTTAAATGATTGAATTATTAAAGTAGAACAGCAGAGAACATCTTTGTGTTATGAAGGGAAGTGATTAGAGGGCCATCACTCTTGAAACTGAAAACCCTGTTTTTGGCAGAAAATCATTCATAGCATTTCATGGCTTTAATTATGTTCACATTGTTTGTGACAAAAAATGACAAAAGTCTTAATGCTGTAAGCTGTTACATATTAAATTAGTTGCCTGTATGAGATCACGGAAACAATGACAGAAACCTGAGGAATGCCTGGACCCAAATGGAGAAGGCATCAAATGCTACAAAAGCCTTTGTTCAGTGCAGACGGATTGTGTCCTGAACCTGAACGTCTGCCTGTTATACTTGCTCCCCGTGCACTAATGCTCTCTTTGAGAGGTGGATATTTATGAGCAGGGATCGAATAAGCATTCTTGCTTTCGTATTTTGACAGCTGCTTTTTCCTACGATCAAGTCCTAACGTCTGAGTTGTCTTCTCCTTGTCTCTGTCTCTTCGCCCCTGTGTCTTTATGGATGTCTGCCTGACAGTCGGCACAGATTCATCAAGATGTAGTCTGGCTGTTTCTGACATTTCTTTAATCGGCCTTTCCCTGAGCCCCATGAATGCGACAGACAGCAATGACGGTGCCACAAATCTTTACGGTCAACAAAATGAATGACTGAAAAATTAAATGGTCAGAGGGCCTGTCTAGATTGCTACAATGTTGATCCTAATGGACAGTAATGTCTGTATATGATAGTGCTATTATGTCGGCATGAGTAATTTTTTATAGACTCAGAGGCGCGGATGTGTGTATTTGTGTGTGTGTGTGTGTGTGTGTGTGTGGTGGGGGTTTGGTGTTCATTTGGCACAGTCGCCTATGGCTGAGTCTCTACATATTTTTTCCTTGATGAGGAATTCTACCGACTGCGTACCTGCTGTGTCCAGCAGGCAGAACATGAACGTTATTACAAGCGCATAACCCATTAAACACAGTAAACAAAGAAAAGTATCTTAGAAAAAGAGTGTTCAACATTTTCTTTTTAGAGTGTGTAGAACACAAAGAGAGGGGACCAGAGCCATTCTCCTGTGGCTGCTGTAAAAGTGATTGATTGTCCATGGAATGACCAGTTGGAATTGGAATCCACGCTAACCTTCACACACTTCCTCTCGCCTCCACTCAGGCCTTGTTCGCTTGGTCAGGTGACGGGTGGCGTCAGTGGCGCCATGAATCAGAGCCGTTGGTCTTGCTGCCGATATGGGGATGTCGGAACAGCCTGTTAAGGTCCTCGGAGAGGGCCTCGATAAAAACCTCACTCTGCCTCCCGTGCCCAATAACAGCCGTCAATTTCTATCCCGCTGTGAACTGGATGAAATTAGGGGCACGTGTGTGTGTGTTCAAACAGCTCAGGTTTTGATCGTCCTATAATCAGCCCCATCCAAACAGAACAGAAAGATAGCAACTCACCAGGGGGTGGACAGGAAGGCACGTTAAGAAAAGCACAAAAGCTGCTCTCTGAATAGGATAATCACAGCTTTATTATCCTTACAGACACTTGGGAAGAATGGCTGAAGAAGTGGTATAGAAAGTTGTCCTGGCGGTCTGAAGTTGTGAAATTCTCTTGACTGCTGCGTCAACATTAATCACGAGACCTCCTCCACCCATAGAGACGTATGCACTGTCTCGTCTGGGGAGTTGCCTGAGGGACTCGGGCTAAAAGCACAGAGGACTGTCTGTCTTGAGCGCTTTCTGCTTGTCCACAGGCAGAAGTAATAACACGGTGAGATGATGCTTTTTCCACCAATATTTTATACGTGCACCCACTGCAGCCGAGTGATTTTAATGTAATTACGGTGGCACATCAGTGGGAAATTGAATCAGAGGTCCACAATGCCTCATTCTTTTCCATCTGGCCATTAGCCAGACAGATCTTTCAACTGCAGTGCATTTGACATGCATAATTGACTTTCACAAGGCCGCCATTGTAATGTGTTTTTCTCGGGGTTTAATTGTTTGGACTCAAATACCCCGGGGGAAGGAAGAGACATACTGTTGCCGTCTGATGCTGATGCATGGTCCAATAGTGGTCATCTGGATCATGTCATGACGCATCTCGACTCCGGGTGCAGTCGTGCGGAACAAAGGGGTGAGGGACCATCGGATGTACTCCCACAGCCCTGTTGTACTACTTACTTACTTACTGCTTCATGTACCAAGTAGAGCTTGAGCTAACAGCCAGATACACCCACAGATCAAGAATTAGACTACTGTTCTCCATTCAACTATACTTCCAATTGCAGCTAAATCAAAGCGAATCTCTACATAATTAATTCCGACACAACACAGTAAGCCTGACTTGTCATGTCACACGAGGCTTTGATACACAGGCATTTCACAGTGTGCTCAGACGGGATCTCCAGAAGTCACAACTTATTATGACACCTCAACAGTTTTAGACGAGTGTCTTCAACAGCTCATCTTTTCTGTCCCTAACACTACTGAGGCATTGAATTGCAATTCGTGAGAGGGAACTGGTTATGCTCTTCAGAACTGCAGCAGCTAAGCTGATATCTGCTACTCATTGTAATCCATTATTTTTCTCATAAAAAGTGCTGACACAAAGCCCATATTATATTGTTTAATGTTTAGTTATAGAGGTGAACTAATCCAAACTACTGGGACTGATACTTCACTTAATAAGCACAAAATAAGGCACAAATAACATCCAGGGATATGATTACACAGGCGGGGACCTGATCATTCTTTTCATTTTAAACATGTTAAATGTGACTTCCATTTTTTTTCTACTTCCACTTCCATAATTTTACTCCCTCTCCAAATGGAGTTTCAAGTTTAGAATACAGTTCTAAACAATTATATATGTAGATGGCACCTGCAAATCATATTTTTAAGTTGCTTTAAAAATGTCAAATAACAATTTACTCACATGTTCTCAGAAATGTCGTGTTTTTATGAGAACACACTGAAACAAAGATTGTTGATTTTTCTTCACTACAGAAATAGGCCGTATCTGCTTCTCTGTTATTATGCTCGTGATGCAGGGACTCACACCTCTACCGTTGTGGAACAAACAGGAAAACCATGACGCATTACAATCTTCATGGCTGGGAACTCAAAGGTGCAATCTTGAAAGGGGGGGGGGGGGGGGGATAGTCAGGGGAAGAAATAGGCCACCGAGTTTCACAATTATCTGGGTCAGCGCGAGTGACACCTGCACATCTCTCACACAGCTGTCCGCAAGTAGCCACGTCTCCCTGGGAGGACCATCTGTCGTCGGACAAAGAGGGACACAAAAAGCACCTTTATCCAAGTCCGCATGGGGGTTTGTCTGAGGAGGAGGAGTGGGGGGCGGTGATTGAGGCAGGTGAGGGGAGGGGGCGGAATTACATCCATCTCTGAGCGGGCACGTAGACAGCCCAGCCTTGCAAATGTCATGTATGACGTGCTCCAGCTGATTCAATTAAACCCTGGCCGCTGTTTGGAAGTAGCCTGGCTGAATGATGCCGTCACTGTTTCTCCTGGCTGGTAATTGAGAGGTGTGGGGGCACAGAGACAGAGGGTGGGGGTGGGGGGCGAGGGGGGTGGAGATGGAGAATCTGGTTGGTCACATACAAGATGAAGAGCCATAAAGTCAAAACACGGACTGCTCTGGTTCTTCTGACCTACATTTCCGCAACCCCCCTTCAATAAAGGCGCTCTTCACAGAGTAACTGGGCTAAAGCCCACATGTGCTGCTTGTGTCGTCTACACTGCTCTTCATTAAACAAAGATCACTCACAGAGTTCCTCAGTCATTAGATCAGATGATTGGAGTGGAGTAAGTGGAAAAGGAAAAACAGAGCCATATTGTTAAACATTTGGCCGTTTCCGGTGTTCTGTAATTTCTTCTTTTTTTGTCATAAGAGATTACAATTACTTGTTTTGTTTCATATTAAGAAACCGGAACCCTGCAGTACTTTTGTAAACAATAATAACCCTGAAGTCAGAGGGCTTGGATTAAGCTCATAGCCTTTGTAGCTTCATGAGTAGGCTATGTACCTCCGCTGAGTTCAATTATTCTGTCTTTGCAAAGATACCTCCAATTTGTGAGAACGAGGTCAATCATAATGAACTCTAAGTTATGGGAGCACAGAATGAGGATCATTATACAAGCACTTTTGAAGACCGTGACATAATGTCCAGGTAGAACTAGAAAACACCACACACGAAGAGAAAAAAATAAGCCATTTTAAATCATGTGTGGATATATTTCTGGAATTTCATTCAACTGCGGTATTGCATTTCATTGGCCTTTACAAATGTGCTATGGTGGCCTTAAGTGAATTAGTGAGAAACCCTGTTGCATTCACATGGGTAGTTTTGCATATTTACAGGGGTTAGGCAGAGGCCAGCAGGCAAAAGGCCATCAAGTTAGTCACGGAGGCAGCACAAGTTGTGTTGATGTGGCAGTGGATCAGGAATGGAGAGATTTGCCTGGGCTAGTGCTGCCCTGACACAAGCTGGGGCCTGATCAACCCTGGCTGGGTCATCTGGAGGAGAGTGAATAATAACAGTTGAAAGATCTGGAATACCCAGTGACCCTAGATGGTGTATGTGAAGAGCAGCTCAACAACTAGACCACTAGAGCAAGACGTCACCATCAACAAGGTAGACACCCTAACAATAACAATACTCATGCAAACCTTTGGCAAATTTGGGATTTGCTTTCCAAGTCCCTAAAACACAGGCACGCAAATGCAATCGTTAACCTGGTATGGATGTGTATTTCTCTGGAAGTGAGTAAACAACTGCATTTAAAACCTTTGCTGACAAGTTTTTAATACTTCTGAAACAATATGGTAAGAGTTGAATGCACCAATTTAAGTATAATCTCACCCCTGTTGGAAGTCATAAGTCAATGAATCTTTTCCACTCTAAACTACACTTGAGAAGGTCTGCTGCTAACTGTCCTAGCACTGTACTAACTGCATGCTAACAATTCTGTTTTTATAAGTGACCAAGTACATGGCACACCCGTGGTATCCACCCAATAATGTTCCAAATATAACTCCAAATAACAAAACAACTGCCAAAAAAACCCAAACAACTAAAAAGTAAATGCGAGGTCCCACCGTGATCTGACCTCTATGTGAGGAGGTGCTTTTTGATTCTTTGCGACTTGACATACTTCTGGAAAAGACCAGTGCTCTCCACCAAAGGCCACCGCCTCCTCCTCATGATAAATAGAGGGGTGAGTCATGAAGCGTTTCAGCTGAAAAATACAGGGAGGAAGCTCGATGTGGATATGCATGACACCAAGTCAGCTCCAAAAAAGAAAGACGTGTTTTTTTCTCTGAGCATAAGCTGCTGACGGCACAGGGCATCGTCACTTACATACACATCCGTCATAAAAAGGCATCCTTGACCGGGAGAAGGAGCCACTAGTCTGCGTCCATTTGCGTGAGATTAGTAATGACGGACGCACTGGGCAGAGGGCACCACCGCCACCTGCACACGTCACGGAGCGGGCAGAGGGGTGCCCATCTGCGGCCACTCAGGGATTTATGCGTCTGTAAAACCTCTGCAGTGACGCTGCCCGTGATGGGTTCAGGAGCTCGCACCACGTAAGAGGATCACTTCCAGCACGGGAGCAGAGCAGGGCGCTGTTAAATGAGGGGGAAAATGACCGGTGTGGCTCTGAAGATCGCACCCTCTCAAGCAAGCTCACATCAAATTGACAGGAACAGTGTTTATGCAATTGCTGACGGTCTGGAGCGCTCAACTCCTCACATTTTTACTGCACCTAATATACAAGACTGCAGGATGACAAGGACCCAAACCTGCTTTAAAACGCTGAAGGAGTCACAAATCATTTTAGTCATAAAAATGTTGAATCACTCATTTACAAATAACGTTCTCATTGCGTATGCTAGTTGAATCAGCATCAGTCACAGCAGGTTGGGATGTGGAAATCAACAGCCCTGCAAACCACTTCATACCAGCTTCAGGGGAGGGTTCAGAAAAAGAGATTGCCATGAGAAAACTATTACGAGCAGAGGATTGCTGAAGAGTGAAAACATGATGAGAGCGTACGTGTGAAAGTGTGAGGCCGACAAGCACAGGGGAAGGATGGCAAGACTGACAGAATTGGGTCAAGTGACTGAGAATTGCTGGGGTTCTGCAGTGCAACCTCCCAGTGACCATGACACGTCAACAGGGAAAACACCGCGGCGTGTACGCTCCTGTACTGTATCGTCTCCAATGAATAAAGACATAAGGGCATACCACTCACATTGAACAAATACATTCAATTTATTTTGATAATGACAGCAAATACAATAGAAATAAACAACCAGGTGAAGGGCAAGGGAGCAACAATTCAACACTATCCTGGGAATGAGACAACACATTGGTTTAGAGCAATTGTCCAGCACTCATCTGAAGTGTGTCAACTGGTGATGGAACTAGGTTAAAGACATACAGGTTGTAAGATTGAGCATATGTTGTAGTACTCATGGTCAAGTGTCCTGTTAAAATTGAAACAATATTCATATTATGATTCACACAATGTGTGAATAAAACACTGGTACAGAACAAAACAACTAACAACACTGACAAATAATAAAATACAAATCAATTATTATTTTTTAAATAGACACATATTATAAATTCATATTTGCAGCTTCCCTTTTTAACAGATTAGCCTTCATTGATTGGATTTTAAGACCACAGCACATCAAGTCAGTGACCTTTTCCAACATTTCAAGTGGACTAATCAATTGAACTTAGTTCTAAATGGAAAAATTCTTCTAATTGTTGTTCCTTCAATGTAGAGGAGCAGGGCTTGGCAACTTTTTAGCCATAATAAAGTGACACAAACTTACAAGATATAACAGCACAGTAACGAGAGTGCAGTACTTCATTGGACGACAGTTATCACAAAAAAATGCAACGGACCACAGTTATTCCCTTTCTTTGCACACGGAAAATAAGAGGTGTGGAAAAGAAAAAGAAGGAAACATTTTCCAGTGATAGAACTAATGTGAGAAACAAAGGAAAATATTATGGGCATGGAATCTCAAGGAAAAAAAAAAATCTCCTTCATAATTTCTCTCAGCTAGAGCCATCGGAGTTCTGAACAGAGATTCAACAGTGGCGACCCGACCTACAGTATTGATTGGACCTCTCTGGGGACGAGCTGATCTGGTTCAGCAGAACCAGAGCGAGAGGCCCGGCCAGACAGCACAGCTACTCTCCCCCGTCTCGCTGCCTCCCAACACACTAAAATGTGACCTCGTCCCTCAGAGCCCACATTCAGACCACTGACCTCAGGAAACTGGGTCTGGGTCTCGCCACTGCCTGCCAACCGCTCCACACATCAACACAGGGGGGGGGGGGGTGATGGGGTGGGGGGGGGGGTGATGGGGGGCGGTTGGCGGTCAGACAGAAGGGAGGCTTTCTTCCATCTCTCTGCTCCCACACGCACACTCACACTGTCCTTTCGACGGGGGCAGTGCAGACGGACGAGGGCTTGCCAAGGAGCATGCTGTGCCTTGATAAGGAGACCTGCCACCAGCCAAGCAAAACAACCAGCGCGCTGCCTCTCTCTCGGCCCGCTATCGGCCTCCCGATCGGATGGGAGCCTGATCCTCCCAGGGGGTCAGACACCGGCGATGGGGTTAGGGTGAGAGGGGGTGGGCGATGTGGGGGCGAACTCAACCCCCTGAAAACTGCCAGAACTCTCTGCAGCAGTCGGGAATGCGCCTTGGCACACCTCGTCTCCAAGCAGAACACACTCGCGCTACATGCATCTGCCAATCAGCAAACATGAACCCCTCCACACCCCACCCACACCCCCTCTGCCTACAGACGGCCAACCGCTGAGACTGCCTGCCTCCCTCGATTCATCCACGGAGCAGCGAGTTAATCCCATTCAGCGTCCCTGGGAGCGTGCAGCGCTGTAGGAGACCTTGAGCAGGCGGCGAGGGTGTCAAACTCCAGCGCAAAAAGTAGGTCAGAGCGAGGCGGAACGGAGCCGTGTGTGTGTGTGTGTGTGTGTGTGTGTGTGTGTGTGTGTGTGTGTGTGTGTGTGTGTGTGTGTGTGTGTGTGTGTGTGTGTGCGCGCACAGCCGCTCTCCTCACACGGCCCGCCTGCCCTCGCCCGTACGAGAGGAGAGGAGAGGAGATGAGAGAGTCGGGCGGCCAGAGCATGCCTGCTGCTGCTCTGCATAGATTCACACGCTTAAGAATGCGCCGAGTCTAACAGGTGAAGTGTCACAGAGAACGAGGTCAGAGAGAAAGAGAGAGAGCAAGAGAGAGAGAGCAAGAGAGAGAGAGAGAGAGGGGGAGGCGGAGGTAAAGAGAGAGGGAGAGATAAAGGTTAGAGAATGTGAATGCAACTCGCATATGTGAGAGAGCGTGTGTGGGAGTCCTCCAGCCTCACAACAGAGCCATCAAAGGCAGAGCGGATGTGTGTGTGTGTGTGTGTGTGTGTGTGTGTGTGTGTGTGTGTGGGGAGGACACAGCAGTGCTCTGCTTCACTCCTCTCACCTCTCCACTGCTGCTGCCGCTGCTGCTCAGCTGCCGTGTATCTTCCTCCTGTTTCTTCACCTTCACCTTGTCCCTCACCATCCCCTCTTTCTCTACCTCCACCTCCCATTCTTCTCCTCCTCTTCAGCATTCCTTACCTCTACTCTTATTAGACGTTTACTACCTGTACCCACACATTCACTTACACACACACACACACACACACATACTTCATGGTGGATGAATCAGAGGCAACAATCTTTCCCACGACACACAGTCACATGGCTCAGGGCTCAGGTCCTGACAGCGTCGGCTGGCCTGCAGGGTTAACAGAGAGAGAGTGGCCCACCTGCCTTGGCTCCTGACACACACAGATAAGGGATGCACTCCTGGAGGGACAGACTGCAGCAGCCCTGCAGAAAACAACACTGACGACTCAACAGAAACATCCAGCTACAACCAGATGGGCGAGGGCTAAAAGGATGACCAAAAAAGAACAGAGAGGCAACAGAGAGACCTCTATTTACACAATCAGCAATTCAGTGGAAAAAAATACAAATATTTTAGCAACATTTAGAACTCTGTTGTCAAAATATGACATTCTGGCAAAATATTTGTTATCTAGACATTTCTGAAATGATTCAATGGCAAAAAGATGCATAGCTTTAACTTGAACCCTGGTGTCCCTTTTTGTACCACAATGGCAAAATCTCAGTAATCACAGAATAGCCCTTCTTGTTAAGGTAATACACTGTTACCAAATTGGATCCTGTCAAAACAGGTTGGCACCATAAACAATTTTGCGAGGTACCTTGTCCATTGCTCTCACAAAGGACTTTATTTTACCAAACATTCCTCTTCTTTTGTGCTTAATTTGGTATTGCATTAGGCATTTCTAAATGGCGCTACCACATTCAGGCTCGTTCCAAATTCTCCCAGCGCTACCGAATTGTCCCGATTTCTCCTCCGAGGCGTCCTGACGTCCGTCCGCCACGGGGCCGTTCAGTCGTCCGGTATGGGCGTGTTGCAGTTGCCGTGGTAGATGTAGACGGGCCCCTGGCAGCGGTAGTAGAGCTGGAAGACGTCGCCGTAGCCGTGGTCCCTCCACCAGGTGCACAGCTGGCGGTTCCAGCCGCAGGCCAGCGGGTGGAAGAGGCGCGGGTGCTCCATGCCGATCATGGTGAAGAAGTCCTGGTCGCCCAGGTGCCCGCGGAAGTGGTAGTGCTCGGCCAGCCGCGCCACGCGCTCGGGCTCCAGCAGCCGGTTGTAGAGGGCCGAGGCCCGCATGGCCTCCAGGTCCAGCAGCATCACGCCGCTGTTGAAGCCCGGCTGGCCGTCGGGCGGAGGGTCGCCCACGCCGGACTTGGGGTTCTCCTTGCGGTACTGCCAGAACGTGTGCCTAGGGGAGACACAGCAGAGGTGCGGGGGGAAGTGAGGAGGACAGGAGGACAAAGGACAGAAAGGCAACATTTATACGTGCAGGGCTGATAGACAGGAAACGATCTGTGCCTGAAATGATCAAATACATTCAAAGACAATAGAGAATAGCCTTTCTCGACATCGTACATAGCCGAGCTCAAGCCTGAATCATGCTTGACCTCTATCAGTCCTGTTCGTGTGTGTACATCCACACACACACAAGAAAAAGGCATTAGCCAAATGTAAGGTAATGTCATGAAAAGAGCTTTTTATCGCGGTATTCATTGGTTCGTTCGGTGACTGGGAGGAGGCGTCTGAATTCAAAACAAAGTTCCCCTCTAACAGGGGACAGCTGAGGCATCGACACAGCAATGCAGAGGAATGTGTGACATGTAAGGGATGCAATCAGCCAAGAAATGAAAACTCTGTGTGTGTGTGTGTGCGTGCGTGCGTGCGTGCGTGCGTGCGTGCGTGCGTGCGTGCGTGCGTGCGTGCGTGCGTGCGTGCGTGCGTGTGTGTGTGTGTATTTGTGTCCAAACTCATAGGAAAGGTATTAAGTTGAAGCCAAAGCACAAAGGGGAAGAGAGCACACTGATGAAAAGGAAAACCGAAAAATTGAAAGAAAATGAAGAAAAGAGACACTGAGAGAGAGAAGAGAGTAAGAGAGAGAGAAAGAGAGAGAGAGAGAGAGAGAGAGTGAGGTGATGTTGTTTATTCAGGGCCGCAGGTCTGGGCTATGGGCCAGGCAGGGCTGGGGCTGTGGGGCTGAGGCAGCGCTGGTGCTGGGCTGTGCGGTGCGGTGCGGTGCATCTGTGTGGAGCGCGGGCCGGGGCACGGGGAGAGAACCAAGGTATGCACAAAACAGGAAGAGCTACGGAGCCGGAGCCAGATGGAGCACCAGAGGCCACAGCCAACTCAGCAACCTGCGTAGTGCATGCTTACACACACGCTTACACACACACACACACACACACACACACACACACACACACACACACACACACACACACACACACACACACACACACACACACACACACACACACACACACACACACACACACACACACACACACACACACACACACAATTTATCTATTCACTACTATTTACAATAATGACAAAACGCTTTGTGGTTAACTTATTACACTTACTTACTAATTCATTTGGCTGATGCTTTTATCCTAAACGACTTGCATACGTCAATTTTTACAAGGGCCAGTTTCCTCAGAACAAGTTAAGTACCTTGCTCAAGGACACAACGGTAGCAGCCGGGAATTAAAACGTCAATTTTTCCAGCTCCTGTTTACAAGCCCAGTTCCTTAGCCACTATGCTAGTACCACTAATATAGGCTAATCTTTTTCACAGTCAAGGAAAGTAGCTGGTGGGTAATGTTTTACATAGAAAACACACAACGGCAGTAGTAGATTCAGAGAAACAGAGAGACTGAGGGAATACAAACTGAAAATATGCGAAAAGGAGAACAGACTAGGTGGCTCATTAAAAATAAATTGAGGCTCAGTTCGAGCCAGAGGTGTGTTTTCTCTCCTACACACAACCACTGGAATGTGAACCAGAGAAGCTGGAGGGCTAACCACCTGTTTGCTCAGCTGGAGCTGACCTGCAGGCAAAGACAGGCAGCCCCTGTAGCCCACATTCACTGCCACTGCCACTGATGAGGGCAGCCGCCACTGGCCTTCCCTGCTGGGAGCGAGGGGCAGACGCCAGGGTGGCCGAGCAGTGGGCACCACCGTGTGAGGTGCAGAGAACAGAGGAAACATCCTTTATCTAGCCAGACTGAGCCATTAATCAGACACTAGCACAGAGATCCCAGACTGATGATAAAAAACAGTGAGAGACTTACAGAGAGAGAGAGAGAGAGAGAGAGAGGCTGAAAAAAAAAGAAGTCAAAAGAAAAGTAAAAACTAGAGTAGATTTATCAGATGTAAGCTTGTCCCCCTCATAGCCTCAGGAAATGGCTGCTTAAAGACTGCGTCTTTTAATGGGAGCTGCTGACCTCAGTCGAATAAGCCCCAAAGGACATATGCAGTAAAGCCAAGGAGATCTACTCGTAAATGGCAAGACACAAATCTACTTGTAAATGGCAGAACAGTGCACACTCATTCAATTGTTGTCATCTTGGAACAAAACATGGGCTTTTAGACCTGATGACTAATTGATCTGCATTGTATTCAAGTCTTTCCAGGGCTGAAAAGCTAATAGCACATATCACCTGCCTGTGACAGCAGTGTGAGCCAACTGTGCCTGATGGATTCCTCTTTGTTTAAACCTTCAATGTTTCAACAGGGTGGAAAAAGAGCAAAATATTAATGCTAGTCCGCTCTTGCTCACTTCATTCACTTCGTATTCCACATCATTCATTTCCTACATGTACAGTACAACAGGTGCATGCACGTGTTCGCTCAAGATGTGGCAAATAACACACATTCAATTCAAGTCTAAACATTTGGCCAGACAATTACTATAATGTTGAGCATGCCATGCACTGTGAAATTGTCTATAAAGTTTGTTGCTAAACATGGATCATATTTATGGAGGTAGAGAAGATGCTAAAGTATGTGGCTGAGACAGAATATTGTAGCTTGGTGTGTGAATGGTTTGACATTTAGGGTTTTTTGAGTGCTTGTGAGGCTGCCAATCCAGGATCAGGCCTCAGGAGAGCGTATATGTGTGTGTGTGTGTGTGTGTGTGTGTGTGTGTGTGTGTGTGGAGAAGGAGGGGGGAGGTGGCTCTTGGCCAGGTCGTCCTCGCCTTGTTGGGGGGGGGGGGGGGGGGGGGGTCTTTAGGAGCTGGCGATGAGCCAAGGCCAGAGTCGATTTTCATTTGCATTCACATGAGGATGAGGTACAGAGCGGAAAAACAACTTTATCTCCAAGCAGAAATAACTCGGAATATTTAGGCCAGCCCACTACACACACTACAAGTCCTCGCGGTGTGAAATATTCATGCAGCCTCGTCCTGCTCGGTAAAAGATGAAGGAGAGGAGGGAAAGCGCCAGACGCGAGATCTAAAGGTGCTCTGCAGAAACGCAGGCTGCCTCCACCAACGCTGCTCAGCCCATGGGCTCCATCAAAACGGACCCCTCCCAATCACCCAGTTCCAGCCCTCCGGCCAACATGACATGCACAATTTATGCAGATGGAATCCACTTATGGAGGCCCTCCATGTGAATCAACATCATTTTATAAAGTGAAGTTATCGCGTGTGTGTATGAGTGAGAGAGAGGGAGAGAGGAAAAAGGAGAGCATTAGAGAGAGAGAAAGAGGAAGAGCAATCAAGAGAGAGGTAGATGAAAGGAGACAAAGAGACATACTTTTGAGACTGAGAGACTGAGCGAGTGATATGTCCTCTTGCACAGTGAGGGTTTCCTCCCGTATGCTTTCAGTGACTGGAGCCTTTTGAAGACTACTAGCCTCCTCTTGTCTGTGACTTTTATTTCCCTTCATAAACAGAGCCTGGCCTCCCTATAAATAGGCCGCCTGCTAAGCAAGCACTTGCGAGGGTCAACCCCCCCGCCGTCATGTCCACTTCCCCCCCGAGACCCAGACCCTCCATCCCGCCATCGCCATCTCGCCTGAGCAGCGCCGCCGAGCCGCGCTACGTGCACGTCCACATGGACTCGGAGTCGCTAGTCGGCCATACGTTCACGGCACCAGCTGTCGCGCAGATGTTTTCCCAACCTCGTTGCAACAACGACCCCGCTCACAAACACCCCGCCCTCGTTTTCCTTCGATTGGAAGCCGCCAACCTGGCAGTGAAAAAAAAAAAAAAAAACGCTAAATGCGCTAACACGGCGAGTCCGGGGTAGTTGGGGGGAACTGACCAAACAGCCGACGACCGAGACAGGGGGTGCGGAGTGAGCCACAATGGGCCAGGCCGGAGCACCGGAGCGCTGGTCAATAAAAGCCAGTCCCGGAGCCGAGGAGTTATGGCTCCTCTGGGTCTGTGCTGTATGTCCAGTGTACACACGGAGAGAGCCTTTCTCCCATCCAGTGTTGTCCTCCGTAGCACACGGGGAAGGGGAGAGGGGAGGCGAGGGGGGAGAGGGGTGAATGGTGGATTGTTGGGACTGTTGGAGTTGGAAGAGTCGTACAGACAGCACACACAGACACGCATTCCTTGTCTAGTGCATTCCGTATGCTGCTCGTCAGTGATGATCGGTATGAGGGGAATTGGGGAGGGGGGGATAGAATTGGACGACAGTCTGAGAGTAGTTTTTTCATAGTGCACATTTCACCACGCACGTCATGTTGGACAAGGAGTTCGGGAAGCAACGCTTGAAACTCCAATTGGAAACGGAGCCAAAACAATGCAATTGAAACTGGGGAACGTTCCCATACACAAACACTTGCAGCAACAAGAGACAATAACTGATTTGACATAGCTTGCCTTGTGTCTACATTACACCAAAGAACAACTGTTCAGGTTCAGAAAATACATTCAACAAATTCTAAATAATGATAATAATGATATTCTAATAATAATAATGGACCCCCTCCTCCTCTCTCTCCTGGGACTAGGGGACTCGACACACACACACACACACACACACACACACACACACACACACACACACACACACACACACACACACACACACACACACACACACACACACACACACACACACACACACACACACACACACACACACACACACACACACACACACACACACACACACACACACACACACACACACACACACACACACACACACACACACACACACACCCTTGTCTGTCCTGTTCTCCCCTTGTCTTGTCTTGTTTGTCTTATATGTTGTGCGTCTTATGTGTCGCTATGCCTGCATGGAGAAATTGCCCCCTCGGGGATAAATCATTTTTTTTTAATTGAATTGAATTGAATAAATGTAGGCCCTGCCCTGTTCACTGATTGTGTATTGTGTTGTCATTTACATTGCAGCTTGCCTGCCTATCCACTTCTATGTTCTACTTTATCCCTCTGACTGTAGGGGATCAATTCCACTTCTGTGGAATCACCCTCCTCTGGATCTCCAAGAGACAGTCAAATCCTGAGAGAATAAACTGAAATAAATTAAACAAAGCATGGGACCAAACCACTCTTTTTTGAGGAACTACCTGAAAAGGAAAATTTCTAAGAAAAATCTTCGAACGACGACGCTCAGGCACGCATGTCAAATAGCAGCGCAGCTGATGTGCCAGAACAGATGTTCGCAATTTCCCGACCAGAACAACACTCTCCGCAAAAACCCTCCTGTTATGTCAAATACCTGACTGTTGTTCTACCAAATACCTGACAGGAGCAGGGGCAAAATAAGCCCTGAATCTGCCCCTGTTGTTGTCAATGACGTGAAAACAAAGCCCATAAATGCAGATCAAGAACTCCACCTGTGCCGCCTCTATTCCTGTCTGTATTCCTATCTATTCCTGTATTCCTATCTATCCTATCTGTATTCCTATATATTCCTATCTGTGAAGAAAATGGAAACAACAACCGCGCATGCTGATAAATATGGAATGCGTTGCCTGCGTTGACCCCAGATACGCCATCCCAGACATGGAAGGCACAGATCCACAGTTCTACAGCAGCATATTTCGGAGCCCTGGACTTACGGCTCTGACTCAGGAGATGAATGTATGAGGAGTACTGACTAAAAAACACATCAATACCCACACGCCTCAGAAAAATGGCAATAATGTGCGCCGTACATCTCCTGCTTACCCAGACAGATTCTTAGCCTGTTTCTGAGCTGACAAGATTATTCATGGGGGATTCAGCGTTAACCACAACACATAAATAACCACTTTCTGTCTTATGAATAATAATAGTAAAGATTCATAAGCCACAGCCCAACTGCTTTGGAAAGCCATTTTCTAAAACAACTTGGAGATCTGATTGAGTCATCGCCTCAACAAGGCCTGGGCTTAACTGCTAAAGTATTCAGTCTGCCGAGTACTCTCCACACCCCCTGAAAAAAAGTCTCTAACCTTCAGGCCATCCCGAATCACTTCATTTTTTTGGAGGGGATACGTCTGGCCTCTGCCAAGGCACAGAGCTTCATCTGCTATTTCCCGTGTGTGCTGGAGAGGCGGGCCAAACACTCGGGCCACAGTCACTCACTCGCAGTCAGCCAGCCAGACAGCCATCAGCCATCAGCCAGCCGCCCAGCCATGCCTCTCTGAAATAATAACTCACTCACGTGCAGCCGACAGGACAATCTGTGCTGCGTTTCTCTCAGGCTCCGTCATCCGCTTTGTTCCCTGTGCGTGCAGGGCATGATCCCCGACGCCAAACAAATCTGTCTCTATCAGAGGGGAGGAATTAAGGGAGTGAAAAAAAAAATGCCGTGCTTTGCTGCTACTGGACTTTACCTGAATGGGTGTGACTGAATGAATGCTCTGGGGCATGTTCAGGTTGAGGCACGAGCAAAAAGCTGAATTAAAAGGTTCTTTTTATATCCAGCAAATTCAGAGTCAGAAAACAGCAGCAGTAACAAACCAGAAGAGATGGACACAGGGCAAAACAGAGAGACAGAGAGACACATGTCATAGATTTCCTGAATATATTCCTAGTCAGTCAAATCTATATTCCTGACTAGGATCAGATCAGTATTGTCTCAATATGGTCGGTCCTGTCCCATCATACCAGATCTTACCACATCCTGCATTTCCCTCACACATCACACATCACACATTACATCATAAGACATCATCTTTCTGCACATAATGCATCTTCCAGAGCCGCTTTCATCAAATAATAAATCTCTATTTTGTTTCCCAACTCACTACAGAGCACAGAAGCCTTTAATGCATACTGTGTACACACACATTAAAAAAGGATTCCAACTGAACTTTGCCAAGAGGTTGTCCATTCATCCAAAAAGCCCCCCCCCCCCCTCCTGAGAACACATCTCATCTCACCCTGTTCTGCATACCTGACTGAACTCATCAGTGGCACTTCAGATGTGCTAAACACTCCTGATGATCTGCATTAAGAGCATTACGATTACACACGGAACTCAACTGGGTGTGCCTGCAACAGAGAGAGAGAGAGAGAGATAGATAGATAGATAAAAAGATAGAGCGAGAGAGACAGAGATAGATAGATAGATAGAGAGTGAGATAGAAAGAGAGAGAGAGATAGAGAGAGAGCAAGAGAGATAGATAGAAAGATGAATCTGAGAGGCGGAAAGGGGAGGTCATCAGAGGGTCTGGGAGGCACCAGAACTAGGGCACAACACAGTCAGAAACTGGTGGCGAGTGCACAACGCCCAAACCCCATGAGTGGCCAGGAAGAGCCCGCTCAGAGACAGACTCATCAACACTTCCTGTGCAATCATGTCTAGCAGAGGCCATTCATTCCTTGATACCATCCTGAGTTCCGACACAAATCCACGACTGAGCCGGCGAGCGTGAAAAAGTCCTCTCCCGCCATCAGGTTTCATAAATATGCATTGTCGACTCTGGAAACATAAAAGACTTCTATTCATTTTTAAAAAGCGCATCTCATTTCTGAATATGTAAATTCTCGCTTGCCTGCGCGTCCTCACATAACCCTGTTATAATAATCCTGGCTTTGTAAACAGGCGTCATTAGAGCATAAATGAAAAAGCAATACACTTAGCAGCATCAGGCTATAATGAACATCACACAGAAGCTGCTCCTTGGTCATTGCTTTTCTCTGTAATTGTCGTCAAGCTCCACACTGGAAGGACAGATTAATCAAATGCATGCTCAAACTTTAGAAAAGGAAACTTTTGGAAATGTTAAGTTCAGATGAGCAAAATGTTCCCATAAATGTTTAACCATAGCATCTTAAAATCCCTTTTAGGCCATAGTTATTTGACCTGGGCCAGGTGTGACAATGTGCTCTGACCAAGTGCTGGCAGAATTGCGCGATTTATCAATTTTCTAAGCTCATCAACAGTATTTTACTGAGAGATTTAAGGTGCAAAAAAGCAGGGAATCCAACCAGCTGCCATGCCGGATGTAGAGCCCATTTGTACACAAAAAGAGAGACAGGTCTCCCTGACTCAACACGTTAATTAGCATTCCCCACGTCAGCTGCAATTGGTGATGTCCACGTGGCCTCCTGACAGTTCCATTACTAATGCAAGGACTTGCTCTCCATTGTGTGGAAGAAAAACACATTTCTCCATGAAAAACAGTCCTGGTGGTGGTGGGGTCTGTAAGATAGTGGCAGTGTCTGACTTTAATGTGTTTTCAGACCACAAAGGAGTCACAAAAACTGACGCAGTGATTATATTTAGCCCTGATCCATGTGAGCAATGAGCATCTATGAAAAACGTGACACGACACCGATGTACACTGAGCCACGGTAACTTTACATTACGTTCCGGGAAAACCTCTTGCTGTGACTGCTTAGATCTGGAATATGTTCTCACTTCTTCAAGGTCAGGAGACGGAACCCCAGAGACCTCTCAGAACATCCTCAAACAATTGGCACGTGTACCCTTCACAGATGTTCTGGAGTGAATTGTTAGCTCTGCTGTGCAGCGATTCAGTCAGAGTGTTTTTGAGGCTATTTGAATAAACCGACTGCTCAAAACATCCAACAGAGTTATGTAATGTTAGGGCAACATTTAGACATGATAATCTTGCAAATGTAGCATAATAGTATATACTGTAGACATGTCATGTTTAATAAAAAAGAAGAGAGACAATTGAACTGGTTTCAAACAATGTCCCACAGATTACCTCTTTTCAATCCACTCCTCATACTTTCAGTGAAAAGGTTGAAACTGAAGACTGACTGGAATCCTTTTCAAAAGTACAAAATAGTGATATATAGGCCTAGTCTTTCAGATCAATACTCCCTGAAAATGTTTTTGAAATGTTGGTCATCTCAAATAACAGAGATAAATTCAATGTGAAATAAAGCACTTTGATCTAATGATCTAAATTTCAGGCATACTTTTTGTCTGGCTACAATAGCCCTTAACTTGATTATCTTCCAGTCTGGGTTGTCTGGATTGTATCATCTGTTGATTGGTTATCTTGACCCACCATGCTACCTCATTTGGTCCCTGGGCTTTCTACAGCCTGCCAATGGGAGCACTAGGTAATCAGACTATGAGGAAGAAGTTGTAGCAGAGAGGCGACCGGGTTTCTCTTGACCTTCACCTGGGTCTGACCCAATTCACATACCCCTGATTGCAGGCCGCTGTAGTGCACACTCAAAAAGTGCAATTGTTTACTTGCTAGCATGATTGGAACAAATCAGGCTCATCAGGTCCTAAAGTTTTCATGTTTTTCACGGCTTCCTACAAGGGAAAGTTTTAGTTGGGTGCAGTATGCTGCCAGCAGTCAGAGTGTTCTTAGCCCCCCTGTCTTAGAACACTTTGTTGAAATCAAAGCTGGTTTCAAGTAGCTTCAGCTGATCTCATCGTGAATCTTTGGTCTTTGCAGACACTGGGAAATATTTGAGTTGAGGGGGAAAAAACTAACCAATGGCAAATATTGATTCTCCCTTCATATTTTCTTCAAGTTTTTTAAACAGTAAAAGATGTTTGGACACACTTAGCGCAATGACGGCACACAGGGCCCAAGGCTAAATTTGGGGATAGACACAGAAAATAAGCGTGCTCATGATACTGCCAATCAGCTGAAACTCACAAATGAACGGAAATGTGTTCCTAACATTCTGATCTCACAGACCCCAGCCAGATCGGTGAGTGTGTGTGTGTGTGCGTATGTGTGTATGTGTGTGTGTATGTGTGTGTGTGTGTGTGTGTGTGTGTGTGTGTGTGTGTGTGTGTGTGTGTGTGCATGTGTTTTTCCAGGGATGATTACCTAACTACATTCAACAGGGCGCTCGTCTCGACGTCAGCGGGCATTGTTGATGAGAGGACATGCGGGCGACACTGGCCAGACCATGGCCGCGGGACGCACAAGGAGTCCCTCCACGGCCCCCTGTGAGTGAGCCATCAGGTCCCTGGCTCCCAGCGCCTGCTCTTATGTAACACCGGGGGGGTGCTTGGGCTTGAGGAGGATGCGCCGTCCTGTAGTGAATTACAGATGAGGCGGCGGCGGCAGGCCGGGTGAGATTTGACATCTTTTCCGATAATTAACTTTTCATTGGGAGGACGTGTGCAGCATGCTGGGCACGGGCCGGGAGCGCTCGCCTCGCAATGGCGCTCCATCCATTAGCAATAAATTGGACCAGAAGCACAGAGCACTCTCCCATGCCAAAAGCACATCCTGCATACAAATCCAAGCCAGCCTGTGTGTGTGTGTGTGTGTGTGTGTGTACGTACATGTGTGTATATGGAGAATATGTTGATAAAATACCACACACACGTGGACCCGAAAACACACACACACACACACACACACACACACACACACACACACACACACACACACACACACACACACACACACACACACACACACACACAGAGAGAGAGAGAATACCATTACCATCCCAACGACAATGTGAATGCACTACTCCAAGACACCCCTCCAATGGGAAGGACAGGAAACAAACATAACATGGAGCCTACACCTGAAGGTTGGAATATCTGACAAAGCTTGACATCGGAGTGTGCTGCTGCTCTGTTTATAACTCAATACTCTCGTGACCAGCACCTCTGCTTGAGTATGCATGATAAAAACACCAGACATCCAAGAACCATTTTCAAATCTCTGACAATCTGTTGCGCCCATCATACAGAAGGCGCGTGCAGGTGCAGTGCAAAAAAGCAGACGGCTGTGCTGAAGTCAGTCAGCTCGTGTCCCTCACTCTGACAAGGGGCTGGAGAGCAGTGCACACGTCAGCAGAGGCAAGGCCATCAACACAAACTCATTAGGAGTCAACCACCTAAGGAAAGGTACAGTAGCAGAGACCTCAAAAACACCACCAAGGTTGAAATGAAGGGACACGTCACATGTGACACATACATCTAGAGATGTGATGCAGCCATTATCAGCCAGGAGGCACCCGGCTTCGAAAAAGGTCTGTTAGCGCCAAATGTGTTGCTGTGCCACTGAGCAGAACAAACCTGAGAAAAGAGGTGTACCTTTACCAAGCTGAATTTCAATGGCTTTTCCACTCCTCTTGTAGGAGGTCTTTTTCTCTTTCTTTCTTTCTTTCTGTCTTTCTGTCTTTGTCTTCCGATGAGATTCAGCGGCAGTGTTTATGGCGTGTGGGTGGTGCAATGGGCTGTAGGCCTTGCAGAGCAAAGCAAAGCAAAGCAAAGCGGAGCTTCTCTCAGCTCAGAAGCAGAGCTTGGCACAGATACGCGGCGCTACTACCACTCATGCCATGCTGAAAGCCGGGCACAGGCCACCTACTCTCCCCCTGGCACCGCGACACGTCACCCACGGCCCACCAGGGAGTGTGGGCGAGCGCCACCTTCTTCAAACGGATGCCTAGATAACAAATATTCAAGTTCCCCACAGCAGACGTATCCCACACTGCACAACAAATGCATTACTAGGCCTGAAGGCCTAAGCCAAGCCTAAGGCAAGAGTAGTAACACTAGTCCTATGGCTGCACAAACAGAGCACTGACAGAAGCAAAGGGGGATCAGCAAGGTAAACCTAAGTAATCAAGGTTCAGCAATCAAAAAAATCATTTATTTTAACGATTGATGAATTACAATGACGATCATTTTCCGTCCTGAATGTCGCAGTTTGCGTCTGCAACTGTTTTTACTCCGTTCTAAATAGCCCAGTTCTTAGTGATTTACATAACTCTGCAGTTAACAACAAACGGTTTCAGTTTGAGGTGCACACAGCACCTCTTATAGAAACTTGGCATTTTACTGTTGAACTGTTATATCATAATGTGTCAGCACAGACTGGCTAGAACTGTTGACACTGTCGTTAACCTGCTAGATGATGCTAGCAACACTAAAGGAATGAGTTATTTTTTTACTGTAATATAAATCAAGTAAAAAATAGTAACAGGTCCTAAAGCAACAGTACGCTCAGTTCCATTAAGTGATACAGCAAGTTATCAGCTATACACGTACAGTTCTGTTTATACAAGACAGATAAATTAGATGATAATAACTAACAAAACACTACAAGAGCATATTTCTCAACAAACTCTCCCCTCTGGAGAGAAGAATTCTGACTCACTTGTGTCTCCAGCAATCAAGATGGCAAACACTTCATTCTTTGGTCAACGTTTACATAATGCCACTCTGGTCAGACCATCTCACAGATGCAGACAGACAGACACACACACACACACACACACACACACACACAAGCCCTTGCCAGGCCGGGTCCATGGTAGCAAGGATGACGTGCAGGGGTCAGTGGGATGTTCAGTAAGAGTCCGGAGAGGAGGGGTTTGTTGCGGTAAGTGACGTGAGCAACAGGTCCATGTGTACAAGATACCACTCACCCACCGATGGGGGGGGTTCCCCTTCACAGCTATAGATGGTGAGGACGAGAGAGCGGGGTAGAGAAAGGGGAAGAGAGAGAGGGAGAGGGAGAGAGAGAGAGAGAGAGAGGCAGGACTTGAGCCGTGAGCCGTGATACAGATCTGTTTGCAGAAACTGGAGCCCTCCAAGAGTTGCCAGTAAGGCCGGCTGTTTCTGTAATCACTTCCTGTGTGAATGAAAAAGCCTGGCACAGACAGTCTCCCAGCAGGAAAGCAAAAGCACAGGACGCAACGTGAAAACAATCACGTTTTTGTGTATTTCCACGGTCACAGGGATTCTAAACAAACAAACAGAGCAGACCAAACACAGACCAAAACCATGCTGGTAACACTGGGGCTATACAGCAGAAACATGTTTAACCCCCAAATGCGGACCAAACTGATATGGACGGCAGGGCAGGAGACTGCACCAGAACACAGAACTCGTCAACACCCAGGCACAAAGCTTGCAAGTGCACCAAAACAATGCAGGGTCCACACGCCAGAACGATGACACAGGTCAGTCGACAGAACTGCTGCCAGGGATAACTACACAGACACAGTATACGTACACACGCACACAGACGTAAACATAGACAAAAACACAGACACAAAGACCAAGTCGAACACAGCCTCCACCATGACATCACAGAGCATCAAGAACACAGAAACCAGCAGACAGACACTGCCAAGGCCAGAGACACAGGCACCAGCATGTGTATGACCCAAACTCAAATAAACAGACACAAACACAGGAAACACGCACATTTTCCTCGGCTCAGTCTGCATATACAAAGTGTGTGGCCCATGCCTGGCTGGTATGGAGGCAGGCATATATTTTGAATCATGTTTTCATAGGCAACTACTGGTGCCATCTTCAGATGAATATTTATGGTAGATGGTCTTGTGAAGGACGTCCTAACTAGCCATGAAATATGCAGCTCTAAGGTATGGAGTGGACCACCACATGAACATGTACAGTACAACAAAAGCTTTCACAGTGCAACATTCCAGAAAGCCAGTGTCCACTGCTTTTCAGAAGAACAATTGATTGTTATTTGCTGCTTTTCTGACAGTGGCAAAATAGACTGAAAATAAAGCCACTCATTTTGTCTCTGCATGCTAAGGGGACAGGGCACTGGTCTGCCTGTACAGTATCTGCCATTCAGATACCTAAATTGTTGGGTGAGGGGTAAATCTGGATTCAAGTGCCGACCTTCTTCAACTCACTTTTGCTAAACTGCTGCGGTCTTTAATTAACAGGCATGTGACAGAGTGAACGAGTACAAAAGCACCTGTGAAAATCTCCTCTCAGCGGGTCAGAAAAGAATGCTGCGGTCACGGTGTGGAAAAGAATGTGCTGTTTTTCTTCTTCTTCCCTCTCATGCAAAAGAAAAATATGACCGGTGAGAGCTGCACTTGAGACAGACAATCAATTGGATAAGGGGAAAAACACAAACAGAAGGACATTCATCTTGTTCTACAGAGGATATAGAAATTGCTTTCAAAGCACCGGCAAAGATTGATGATGGCTAATTCAGCAAAAATTGACTTCTCCTCCAGGTACCTTGCTACATTGTGCACTTTCTCACTCTCCAATCTTTCTCTCTAGTTCCAGTGTTTCATGTGAGCAAAAATGTGTGCCGTGGAAAGTGCAGTAATGTTCATGAGGAGTCAGACAGTAGGAACAACAGATGATTAAAGCTTCTCCACCCTGCTGGGAATGCAAAGGCTTCAAGGGACCAACAGATGTAAGACTTAAAGCCAATTAAACATCTTGTTCGGAGAGAATATATCTACTGTAAGCCATCCTGAGCCTCCCCAATCCCCACCTTACATGCTCAAGATATGATCACCATTACACAATTCAATCATATGTTAACCCAAACTCTAAAGCATCTGATCATTGTACTTGATGAGAAGGCAATTAAGGCACATGCAAAAATCTTTTTCTCAGGGTTTCTGGCAGCTAGGAGACAGTGCCTCCAGGAAAAATACTGATTAAATCATGATTTTGGATAATTTCTTCAATTATATTTTACTTTCATGAACAACATTTGCACATATAATACATAGCAAATTCATGCAAGGCTTGATGTCAAAGTTAGTATCAAGCATTAATCTTAATGCAGATTGTTTTACTTTCAAAGCTTAAAACAGCAGTAGAGTTCATGTCGAATACTAGGGAACTCAACGATCAAAAACAATCAACGAATAAAACCAATACAACACAAAAGACAAGAGCACAGCTGGCTCTGATAAAAGGCTACCTTGTAATAATGTTGGTGATGCCATGCTGGGGCTTTTTCCCCCCCTTGAATTTTAGCAAAATTGTCAGACTGAGAATTGCATAGCACATAACCAAAGGAACTAGTTACAGGCAATAATAATGTAGTAATTAAAGGTCTGTTTATGAGTCATGTGACCAGTGAGAGAGAATTGAAAGACAATGCCAGCACTTGCTGCTCTAAGTGTATGCTTCAAAAAAGTAGCAAATCGTCCCGTACTGTCCACTGATTGAGGCAGGATAATTACATGTGAATGATCTGACCTATAAACAAAGTCTTCAAAGGGTATAGTAGGCAGCGTCTGCCTGCATGCCCCCTACCCTACAACTCCTCTCCTTTCACTCAGCAACAAGACTGAGACTGTTGCTAAGGAGAACCGGGCCTGAGAAACATGTTAATCGCAGAGGGCTACTGTCACTCCTCCTGGCATACCGTTTAATTGGGGGATGTTATTTTTCTTCATAAATAATCTGTTTAGACTGTCAGTTTACAGGTATGCATTTTACAGGTACTGCTCACAAATATGCCTCAAATATACTGGCATTAGAGTCTCCAGTTATTCTTTCACTAAATTCAAACCTTAGCATCTGTTGAGTTACACGCAGGCTTCTTTGGCTGGCTTCTCCATGTAGACTTTCAAAGTCTACATGGAGCAGGAAAGAAACCCAAGATAGAACAATCGGTGAGGCAGCACAAAGAAGCACAAGTGCAGGGAAACAACAGCCGACTGCAGCCCACCACATGCAACAGTGACCCCTGTCAATGGCCACTGCCTTTGCACTGAAGCCAAGTCAGTCTAAACCGACTTGTTACTGTATGTTTGTATATGGGTTTCCTCATTGGGATGTGGCGAGAACAAAGCTTAAAAACATCCTTTTGGCAAATTCCAACCACATGTCATTGTAAAATCAACTCTTCCACTGGACTGTGGTGGGGGGGGGGGGGGGGGGGGGGGGTCTGTTTCCCTGCCGACAACTAAGCAAGCATCCTGTGATTCTTAGATCCTTCTGCAGCATGCAACACAGAGTAGACACACATTGGTAGTGGTGGTAAGGCATCATGGTTGAACTTTCTGTTTGCTTTGAGCCAAATCTGTCTCAGGGAATCACCAGGGAACCAAGACAAAGTGCAGTTTAAACGTGTGGTGTTTTCTTAGGTGTTTTTTAAAAATCACAGAATTATTACTGTCCAGGTCAATGTTGTGTACACACCACCAAACAAGAACAAGAATCACTGACAGATCAAATAGAGTATTTTGTTTTTAAAAGCATGCAGTAATCAAGGGACAGGAATGATAGATGGCACAAACTGGTGCCTTCTGCGAAATGGCAAGTTTGGCCAAACTCTAACCTGTTCTGCCCACACGTTCAAACCTAGTGGGTGTGACTAAAAGGACAAAAGCTGATTAAAAGAACACTCTCACACAATTCACCAGAGCTGGGAATTGGAGGCCTGAAGGAAACAGAGGGAGACAAAAAAATGATGATGCCTCTGTGCAGAACTGCATTACTAAAAGTGGATTCCCATAGAAAATCTAGTGTTTCCCTTTTTCTTCCCTTTTTTTTACCAGGACATCAAACGTAGCACCTCAGCTTTGTCTATGCTCCGGGACACCACAAAGGCCCACGGAGTGGTAGTGGTCGTGCGGGAGGGGGAGGGAGCTATTTCCTCTTCTCTACAGGGAAGCAGCAGAGTGACCTAGCGCTGCCATGCTGAAGCCCTAAGCTGGTTTGGAGCGCTCCCACTCCATGTTTACACTCCATCTGCGTAGCACGGCATTGGGCTCTCTGTGGATCCTAGACCTCTTGGCACGCTGCCCTCCTCCATGTTGTGCCCACTGTTGCAAACGAGGACGACAAGGGGGAGGAGATCAAGGAAGAGGAGGAAGAGTGGTTGGCTCGATTCAGGGAGAGACACGGAAGGGCCCTATGACTGTTGTTTTCCAGAAGCATTACACAACCTTAAGAGACCAGAGCCACTTCAGTCTTTGCGCACAGGTGACCCTGAAGACAGTGGGGCCTTACTTTCTTCAAGGGCAGTGCAGCTGGCACGGTTACCTAACCCTTCGCGCCCGATGTTACCTCAGGTCAGCCCAGACCTTGCTGTGACACATCCTCTGTCGGAAACGGGGTGGGGTGAACTCAAGCATCTCCAAAACCATTCAATGACACTCCAAAAAGAGACACGACGTGATGAATAAACAAGACACGTGGAAAGGGAGGACTACAAAGGGGAGGGGGGGGGGGGTCACAAACAAAGCTCAGGGAAACTGAATGTCCATTACTTGGAGACAGGATCGTGCTTCAGGACCAGATGTCTGACCTTATCGTCCACCCTCCACCCATGCCACACAGCAAATGGTGCCCTGGATAGATTTAAATATGGCTCTTACCCTTTAACAGCTGCCATTGTCCATTCAGCCATATCAATATCAACGCTCCCATAAACAGTTAGGCCCACAAACCCTCAGGATTTGGGGTCGTGACCACTGTTATATGACATGTTTTGCCAGCTTCAGGTGCAGGAAGTATTAATAGCTGTTTTCCAAGTTACAGTCATGATTCAGTACTCAAAAGATATTAAGGCACCACCACTGACTCACATGAGTCATCTCCGGCATATTGAGGTAGCAGGTCTACAGTCGTCAAGAAGACAGAGTTTCAATCTGCATTCTAAACATTACCTAATTCACTAACACAGTGCATTACATAGCACATAACTCTATGGTTCTTAGCAGATACACAGTGAACAATCACTGTAAACGTGAACATAAACATATAGTGCAGTGCACTATGTTATGAATGACTGGATGTTCTGAACTCAGACTCAGTCATCTTGTGCACCCTAGATGCTGAGAGACTGCAGTGAGTGACTTGTTTGGGGGCAAGGCTGTTTAGAGATCTCTAAAATAACACTTCATCAAAAATTAGAGCTGATCTGTTTTAGAATTCAACACATTTCGTTTTTTTTTAGGATTAGTGACCAAGTCTGGTTTGCAGTGCCAGCCCAGGAAGGAAAGGGGAGGGATATGACATCTCTAGTGCCATCTAGTGTTGGGCTAAAAAAGGATGATGTGTGCACACTGGAGAACAATGAGATTTACACAGCGGTTTAATAACTGCTGGCAACTCCCACTAACAAATAAGAGTTGCTGTGTTCTTCATTGTATGATGAGACTATACGCTTATAGTGTAGGTTTATACAGTGAATGAAAGTGAATGCTAAAGGTTTGTCAAAAGTCAGCTGATTTTGAGTCACAGTATGTTCTTCTCTATTAAAAGACAAACAACAGGCGCACACCTGACAGGGGTGAAGGCTACCGCAGGCAGCGATTTTACCATTGGCAGGACAGCATGCAGGAAAACTACAGTGGCCTCGAGAGGGACAAACATAGCCAGTGCAGGCATCCGGTTGTTGATGACTGGTTAGAAAGAAAAACTTCCCTGACCTACTGAGCACAAAGAGGAGGTACACGACTCCAACAAAATTTTCCCTTTGTTGATTCCCCCTCATGGCTTTTACACCGAGCCACACATCCATGGCCCCATTCTGTTTGAAGACTCTATATGGGGAATTGGGAAATGCATTCCTCCTCAAAAATGCAATACAAAATACTGCACAAATGTACAAATTCAAAATATATGTATCTCTGCCTATGCCTGTGTATCTGTTCTTTATACAGGTACAGTATGTAGTGTTAAATAAAGTCATATACGGCATGCTGATGGAAGACCCCAGAGACAAGTACAAAGCGTCCAGCCTGTGGACTTTTAGCATCACCCAAAGTTACGGAACAGTGTGCGGCTCCACCACGGGGTTCCATTGATTTGCGTTAGCACGTGTGCGGCCTTCCTGCACATGCACGTGCTGCTGAGGCCAGTCGATGTACCCATGGCACCAACAGCTAGCATGCTAATGGCTTATTCCAATTTCGGTGTCACATAGTTCGTCAATTAGCATTCAGTCCATTCTACACCTGTCAAGTCATGGGGACTGGGATACTACTTATTTCAATTTAAAAGACAGCCTTTCAAACAAATCCTCACCCATCCACTGACAGTTAATGGCAATAGAATCTCAGGAAAGAGGAAATCTATTCAGAACTATTAGTGTGGAGCAGTGCTGACAGGCTATTAGGTTTATCCTAATACATAGAGAGCTACGGTAGTGCACATCACGTGTGCTGTCGTGTCCAACTGTCACAGTGATGTGCAAAACGTGTGTGTCTGAGTGCATGTACTGAGAGTCAGCTCTCAGCCGTTTAAAGGACTCCAGGTCATTGTCACATTTTCTCTGTCTTGTGCCAGTGTAGCAAACACCATGTTTTGCTGCATTTTTAAGCATTGTCCAAAACTGTAGATATCCAAACAATATCCGTATTATAACCCACACATGGATTCAAATGAAAGCACTTCAAAGAACACCTGAAATTACCTTTTGGGATAATCATTAATCCATACTTCACTTAATGTATCGTTTTTTTTTTTACCTGTACACAGGCTGCATCTCCCGAGCAATTCCAATAACAGCTTCTGGTTGGAACTGGTTGAACTCCTGGAAGAGGTCTCGGATATTACACCGATATTTCAGGTCCAAATCCAGCTGGACAATACGCTTCATATCTGTTAAGAGAAAGCCAAGAGAAGGAAGTTTGATTTGGCCATCACTCAAGACAAGAAATGCTGATAATCAGATCTACGTGGAAGTTCTTTCACACATGCACTGTGATGAAAACAATTACCATACAAAACTAAGCAGGGCTTTATTAACAGTAAATAAACAATAAATTCATGTTTTTATGTTTATGATTTAGGTCAATGTGTCAATTCATCAATTAGGCAGCAATGCGCAGCAGGTTTAGGGGCCAATGATGCCACCCGCAGGGGAAAATTCTCTGCTAACTCAGCGAATGCTATTTATAAAGTTTAAGTTCATTTCTCGAGGCAAAACTACCAAATCTCGAGCTTGGGATCACCAGCATCAAACAGCGAAATATGATTACAAGGCTGTTTGATGTTAGTGATGTCAACTGACCCTCGAAGGGCCTATAATCAAGAGCGTCTAAGTCCAAATCACCGGTCTTGGGTAAAACTAAGCACTCAAAGCCCTCTCCCGAGTACTGCCATTGTGACGTCTGACCATTCAGACAATGCTGTTGACTTGGAAAGGAAAACACACAGCGCAAACTAATCTTGTTGAACCTAGAACAATGTGGACTGACCTGACACAAGCACAGGCGAGAGCGCAGCATTTCGCCGCGGGAGGATTTCGGACTGATGTCTGTCCAAACAGGCGCCCGGAAATCAACTAAAACCGCAGAGTGTCAATCGCCTCTCTTCCCCAGCTCCATTAAAAACAAGGAAGTCCCCCCACACAATGCTGTTACATGAGTTTCACAGTCAAAGATAAAAGACAACGGCTAGAGCAGACAGATAGCACATAAGCTGGGTTAAAGACCACAATCACCCAGAAACTGTTGTCTGTTTACTGTACAGTGTTATGTCTGTCACTTCCCCTGGGACTGTTTTTGGGGGGAGGCAAAATCCACACTGTGGTGTACATGTAAAGCAAACTCGTTTGACGTCATAGGATTTGAACGTTAGAGCTTCAATGACACTTGGCATTTTCAGATCTTGACTGAGAATCGTTGCTTCAATTTTAGCCCCATTAAAAGACATGTCACAATTATATTTTGATTTATTTAAACTGATGACCGAGTGATATGATGATAAAACATAAACATTTCAAACGCACTTTTCAAGATTGAACAAGATTTCTTCTGAAGCATTTCCACCACAAGCAGTCATCAACAAGATATGTCAAATATCAGATACCGCTGCCGTTTCAAATGAGTAATTTCCAACACTGTTGACACTGTTGAATTCCTCAACAAAAATTCTCATCTTTACCCCACAAATCCAACAGTAAAGTGAGCAATGAGGCTGAAAGCACACACAACTGAGGGATGCCCTGAATCTCAGGCTACAAGACTGCAGAGGGGACATGGTGATCAAAGGACTGCTTCCGTTAACTAGCTTCACATCGCCTGTGGCAAAAGCAAAATGACTTCCCAGAACCACCAGGTTAGAGAGAGGGGGAGAGGGAGAGAGAGAGAGAGAGAGAGAGAGAGAGAGAGAGAGAGAGAGAGAGAGAGAGAGAGAGAGAGAGAGAGAGAGAGAGAGAGAGAGAGGGAGAGAGAGAGAGAGAGAGGTTTGTGGCAACTCCTAATCCGGGCATGCTGCATGCTCCTGTGGTAATGAGCCAGTGCTGCTGACACAGGAGTGGTCAAGTCGAGGAAAATGACTTTTGAAAGACCTTATGACTAATCATGAAGGTATCCTTGGCTCAGCTGGTTGAAGCCTGACTGTCAGTAACGAAGACACTGATTAACGTCTTGGCATTAATAAAACAGCAAAACGATTAAGCGAATAGATTAAGTATTAAATGTGAATGTGTTGAACAAGCCCGGAGGCTTTGCTAGTCCTAGATGGCCCTCATCTGTATTAGAGGAAGTTTATGCTTCTGCTTTGCTGTACTCTCTGTTTGGAGAGAAAGAGAGTAAAAAAAACAAGTCTTACTTAACAGGTCGAACTGAAAGTAGGTCACCATCATCATGTCCTTAATACTGTGGCTTATGTTTGCTCTTTTAGAGCATTCTAGGGATGCCTAATGAGAAGAAATATACTGAATAGTAAACAGACTATTTCCTATTTCTACATACTGTACATACATACATACATATAGGTCACATGCCCTTATACAGTGTGTTTTGTACAACCTCATTTGAAAAAATACACTTTGCTTGTGTTTTGTAAATCTAAGCAGGTACTTCAAATTTACAAAATAGTGCATTTTGCAGTGTTTTCCTTTTCCTTATATGGTCAGATGCATTAGATAAAAGAATTCTTTCCCAGGCACTATTTTGAGAATTCAGGTGGTTCTGGTTTTGTATATGATATTCAACTATACATATCCAGCATAGTATTACAGAGCACTCAATATCTATGACTTAAATGCTGGACAAGTTTCAATATTGCACCAATCAGTGGCAATCTCTACAGTAGATCACACAAATGAATGGTGTTCCAGGACCAACCTATCATGGTATGCACACAGACTTCAGTGGCTCTGATCATGCATTGATTCGCTAAACTTGATGTTCCTTCAACTCGAGTGGTGCTTGTTAAAATCCATCAGGTCTGCGGGGAAGTTGAGACGAGAGCAGGCAGAATGTAGGTCACAGGACCGGAGGCTGGAGGTGCCTTCCTTGCCATGTTTCACCAGAGGCAAAGCCCACAATGCCTTTAACAACAGAGGGCCCACTGTTTCCTGAACACAGATCAAGAAAGCTACAGCTTCTACCATGTGAAGCCCACAACACAGTGATATTCAAATTGCCTAGAGGGAAAAGTTATTGGCCCCAATTTCTTGGAAGACCTGTGAGAAGATCTGTGAGAAAATAAAGATGGCACCGTAACATGCCAACTGTATCTCAGGGACTGGATCAACCTACAACCACCTTCCAGCTAGATTAAAATCACTAAGAACCAGTAGACAGGCAGTACAGGCACCAATTAACTGGTGGGTGGGCTGGTGGACATGTTGTTTTACATGAATATAATGCACAGAATTGAATACATGAGAATATACTGTACAGTACATGGAACTCAATGCAGATATGAACGTTTCAGAGTAATTCAAGTACTGTACATTCTTAAAGCAGCTTGTCAACATGATAACCTCTGGCATGGTTAGCAAGGACATGCCGTTTTATTCCAAGTTGCAATGACATGCTTATCTCTGATCATACATCATGAACATTTATTTCAATATATATATATATATATATATATATATATATGGTAGCATGCAAAATAGGGACGGTCAGTGTCAATGTATTCTGTATGGCACACCCCACACAGCATCTCACAAAATCTCCTGAAAAAGGCATTTCAGTATATAGAGTCAAAATGAGACATGTTTGCCATTTTGGGACACTGGAGCAAATGGATTTAGGGTTAAATTATTTCCCCCACAGACAGACAGACAGTATATAATCACCTAAACCAAGATTGCCCATTCCAATGTTGTACTTTTCATTTTTTTCAGAGTTTTGTGTTTGTTTGTTTTTGGCTCATCGGTTAACTCTCTTTTTGCGCCCCTGAGAGCGCCCAAACAGGTCAGCTGCAGCAGTGAGAGAAGTAGGCTTTCCCAACATGCTCTACAGCCAAAACACGTCACTCAGCACTGGGCCTCCACACCGTAATGCAGTCTCAGTCCAGGCTCTTATTGACTGAGCCGTCACAGGGGCTTCGATTGCTGGAACAAGCCTGGCGGGGGATAAGGGGATACTAATGCGAGCAGACAGGACCCCTCTGGGCCCTACGGGGAAAGGCCACAGGGATTCCTCGAAGGCCTCTGGGAGGGGGAGATGCTGGCCTTTTGAAGTCCTCTGTCCAGGCCAGAGGGCAGTTTTGGGACCGGTAAACACCTACAGCTGATCACGGGCCATGGGGAGTGGGAAGTCCTATGTTGAAAGCAACAACCTACGTTTTTAAAAAAAAATGAATAGAGGATTCCAATCTCCTGTCGAGAGAAAATTCCAGTTGTGAGCTTCTCCACTACCTAGTATAAACACAATGACCATTTTCTTTTCCAACCTTAAACTAAAAAGAGAGTTCCTGAAAGAAACTGAGCTGCCATCAAGCTCAGTTTAGCCCATTAGCTTCCAGAGTGTTCCGAGCTTTGGTCAATGCAGGCCATCTGTTCAATGTGGATTTGAGTGGCATTGGCTCCTTCCGCAAACAACTGCTCTGGAAGGCACACATCAACTCCTCACTTCACTCACAAAGCGCCAAACCGAGACATGCAGTCATTAAACCTTCTGACCTTGTTTCACACCATATGTGGTAGCTTGGGTTCAACAGAGTGGATATCAACCAGGGGGTTGTGGGTTGATAAATGCATTACCCATTGCCAAATGATGGGTGGCCTATTCATATGCAAAACATATTTCCAGTGTGGGGGAAGTAAACCTATTTCTTGGCTGTACCATCCCCAAGCACTTTGTGTTGACAGTGAGCTATCTAGCCTATTGGATGTCTGAGAGCATTGCTGTCCTTTCCCCTGCCTTTTTCACTCTCTGCCTTTCTTTGCCCGTCTTCCTCTCTCTCTCCTGCTCTTTCTCTCGCTCTCTCTCTCTGACACACAAACACACACTTCTCCCTCAAAGGCCCTGGGACTCCCATGGCTCTGAGTGCTCCCTTTACAAAACACTCACCACTTGTTGGTTGTATTAAACTCTGAAAGGAGTTGTTCTGGCCCAGATCTCCAACCAAGAAAAATGCAGACCGCAGCAAACTTTAAGAATCATGTCAATTTTGGCCTTTGTAACAACTGAAAACAAACTGGCAAGTCATCACAAACATCTATCACCTAGCAAGGAGGGAGGGTTGGGGGGGGGGGGGGGGGGTTCCAGTTCATACTATTGAGTGGCACGATTTCTGTAAAATTCTATCATTAGTTCAAACAACCTAATTTATGTTGTTTATTTGTTGTTAAAGCTGAAGGCAAACATAATAGGCACTTGAGGCCGACATAAAAGAGTATTGGAAAATGTTTGTTGACTTCTATTACAGTCTCCACGTGACATAAGTGTTCACCCACCATCATGCCTTCCCTGGTCAGAGTGCTTTGTCTAGTTGGATATAAACTTTCCCTGGCTTCTCTGAACCTCCTGGGCTGGTCTGTCGGCTGGTCTTTTTCTTTGAATGGTACATACTGTATGTGTTGACAGGAAACAGGGCACAGTCGGCACATGACGCCTTGTAACGACACACAGTTTTTCCAAAAACGTCCTGAAGGAAATACAAGTCTACAGAATGGTAGCCAGTTCACAAGAGGATGTCAAAACCACAACAAACATAAACAAAAGACACAGCCAAGAGTAAGAAATGCAGGCAGATATGCCGGGATGGAATTATCTCTGTAGCAAATCTGTCTTAGTCTTTCCACTCCACAGTTTGTCTATGATGTTGGTGCGTACAAGGACTCTACCTATTCTCACTCCTCCCACACCGATTTGTTTCCAGTTCAACTCATAACTTGAATTCAAACTCCTACGCTATACTGATCATACACTAGCCACAAAAGCAAAACGGAAAACATTACGCATCACAGTTGATAAGCAAAAGTGGAAAAGATCGAGGCAACTGTTACATTATAGTGGTGCAACTAGGCTGTAATTCGCACTTTGATCATATCTGACCTTAAGGGTGAATGCGAGTCATCAGGGAAGGAAGAGGAACCAAGGAAAGTCGTAGGCTTTCATCCAATAATCATATCGCATTCACGCTCTTGTTCTAGAACCTCAAACCTTGCCTGTGGGTTCTACGGGCTTCAGCTTCAAGACAGAGGGAAACAGCAGCGAAGTTCCATTACAGTAACTTGAACCAACTGGACTCTTGCAGCAGCCCTGTCCTGACAGCACTGTTTGGCTGGGTGGGAGAGGGGCTTGCGGACAGTGGTCTGGTGCAGCTGGAGGAGCGCTGATGGGGAGAGCGAGGTGGAAATGCGCAGGACGACACAGCAGCAGAGGGGTCAACAGGGCCGAGCACTGCTCACTGCCCCAAACCAACTCAAGATCTGCCTCGCCAGGGTTCTCCCAGCCATCACATTACCACACACACACCACACACACACCACACACCCCACACACACCGCCTTAGAATTTGCAGTCAGTTAGAGCACAGATCCACTGAGTACTTTGGTGTAAAAAGGCTCAACGTTGCAGCACAAATCCAGCATTCTACTAAGACAATCCTAATGCAATTGAAGAACCTTGTCCAATTTAACAGGATTACTCTCAAAGGGCCCACAAATTACATGAGCTGTAGCCGGTTATCTTGGGGGGTTTCATTGTGCACTGTCCCTTAATGTACAAACTATGTGGTTATTTAATCAACAAATTAAGACTGAGTGATCAGTCATAAATAGACAGACGACAAGATTCATAGCTACAGTGACAGGTAAGAAAATAAAAAATATGAACGCAGAAGTCGATTTCACACACACACAAACACACACGCACACACGCACAGCTATTTTTCATTTACAATGCTCAATGTGCTGGCTTTTGACTATGCAAATGCTGTATAAAAGCGTATAAATGAGTGCCTCAGGTTCTTCAGAAGAAAACATACAGTAGCGTCTCCCCCTCACCAGCTGGCATGATGCGATGCATGGCGACCGACAGGAAGAAGATGGAGTCGCTGTAGTAGGCCCCAGAGCCGGCACTGAAGTGCTTCTGCATGGCCTCCACAATGGGGAAGAGCCTCTCCGTTAGGGCAGCCACGTCGTGGAACACCACCTGCAGTATCCATGGAGACAAATCAGTGGTGCTATACGGTAGCTGTCGACTGATAAGAGCTCACTGAATCTTGAGCTTTAGATTTCTTTAGGGCATGTCATAAACGAGAGGAGCTTGAGACAGGGACCATCACAACATCACTTTAAGAGAACATACAGAAACTATATGCTAGCTTTTCAAACCAACCCACTGATATCATTTGGGGAAGTGTTTTGTTTTCATTGCGAGTATGAAGACCATAGATATACATAGCCTATATAAATATGATGAGGACCATCTTAATACAAAGTTGACCTACTTACAGATTCACTAAAACAATCTTTTTTCTATCAGTGACAGAATATAAATAACAGATTCATTTCTGTTGAGCTAGTATCAAGGTTAAGTGGGTTAAAATGACACAAGACTTCATCATGTAATGTACTCCATGTGGAACTCATCTGCTTTCTGAGAAATCTGATTTCTTGGGAAATGAGAAATGAGACTGTTTGACACAGTCAAATAGTCAAATTAACTTGATAGTCCAAAAATATATTTTTAGACTAGTAGATTAACACATTACATAGTGTATGTCTATAGTAGTAGATGTATACGATATTATCATATACAGTGGGGAGAAAATGTATTTGATACCATGCTAAAGTTGCCTAAAAGGAAAATTATAAAATCATCATTTGACAATTGATCTTAATGCCTTAATTCAAAAAATGAGTAAAAATCAAACCGCTAAGGACACCAATATTCTTTGTGATTGAAGAATGTATCGTAAATAAATAAATGTTTTTCCTAAATGCTAGGGGGAAAGAAGTATTTGACCCCCTATGTAACCCTATGGGAATTTAACACATGGGGTTAACATAGGGGCATATTTTTAAAGGCCAGCTATTTCATGGATCCAGGATCCTGATGAAGTTCGATTGGTTCGATAACTCCACAGCATCACATACCCTTCACCATAGCTAGAGATTGGCATGGTGCTTTTTCCAGTAGGCCAATTAGCCTGTTTGATTTGCATTGAACTCAATGAGCATCAAACAGGCTAACAGGCCTACTGGAAAAAGCACCATGCCAATCTATGCTATGGTGAAGGGTATGTGATGATGTGGGGCTATTTTCATTCCAACGGCCAAGGGAACTTTATCAGGATGCATAATATCCTGGATCCATGAAATAGCTGGCCTTTAAAAATAAAAATATGCCTGCCCCTATGTTAACCCTATGTGTTAAATTCCCATAGGGTTACATAGGGGGTCAAATACTTCCTTCCCCTAGCATTTAGGAAGAACATTTATTTATTTACGATACATTCTTCAATCACAAAGAAAATTGGTGCACTTAGCGGTTTTATTTTTACTAATTTTTTTAATTAAGCCATTAAGATCAATTGTCAAATGATGATTTTATAATCCTCCTTTTAGGCAACTTTAGCATGGTATCAACTACATTTTCTCCCCACTGTATAGGTTAAGTGTCTGAGAAGTGAGAGCTGCCACATACAGCTTTAAGCTACAATTAGAACAACTGTTGTTACAGTAGATGTGCTGTGCCATTAAATTGCTCTACTTTGTGAAACAGAGGTAGAGATGTGAATTTGCATTGCTCTTTCAATATGATTACAAACGGTTAGGGATTGAATCCATGAACTGAAAATGAGAAAGAAAAAGTGAATAAATCAAACTGACATCATTCCACTGAAATCAACACAAAGTTACAGTATCTGAACAGAAAATGATGTAAGACAACCTATTATCTGAAACAAAGAGGTTGTGAATAACAGCTGAAAATACCAATTATATTACACTCTGCTTTCATTTAGAGAGACACTCTCAATCACCCCATGGGCCCTCTATGGGCCCTTAAACCCTAATCCCGAGCTCCAGCATAAGGATTTGCCAATGAAGCAGGAGCACCCATCAGATAATGTAGATCCCTCACCAGATTAGACAAAGAGGATTGGAGATAGGGTAACCACAGATTCCCATTAAATCTTTTATTCCAGAGGAAACAAATATGTTCAAGTGTGTCTCGGATTACCAGCCCCTTCCCCCATTAAAAAGCTTCGGAAAACGCTGCTGTGCAAAATATAAATTTGGGATTAGGCCAGTATGAGGATATCCATGCATATGGGCTTTCAAAATATTACTTAAATTCTTTAACACAAACATGGTCATGCTCAACAGTGGCACCTCCTCCATCACACTGAACCTCCATTCCCAACAGACCAGAAAAAAACTAAGCCATGCTTATTTATTTCGCTAAGTCCAAAAAGAGAAACTGCTAGCACCATACAACCATTCAATTTCTGCAAATAATGTGATGTCTGCCACACAGACACAAAAATCTGCAACGGCTCAAGGACCTGACAAAGAAAATCTAATCTGTTTTCTGTGATCCACATGATACAAGATCTAAAGAGGAATTATAAATAATGTACATGTTGGCTTGCATGTTGGTATCTTTTGCATTTTAAGGCTACCTTTGTGGCACTGCCATAACTTTGGTGTTGGCAACAAAAAAACAAGGATGTCGCAATAATGGATATAGCAATAAGCATCAGAAAGAACTGATCACACTGTGGAGATGACACTGCTGTGTATTTAGAAGAAAAAATGGTGTGGCTTTGAATGGAAAAGGGGGGGAAGGCTTAGAATGGAAAAATGACCACATGAGCCTCTATGAAAACAGCCCTGTCTGTGTGCAAGTCATGCTATCAGCAAGACATCCATCAGTAGCCATAGCGACAGCTGCCTCATGCCTCTTAAGAAGAGGGGGCAAGGATGTCCCAGTTTCCCTCTTTAGTTATGCCCTCCACCTTGATTTGGAGTGCCCTGTACAGCCACCAATGGGAGTTAATCTGAAGTGACACTCAGTGACAAAGTGGTGGTGAGCAGCCTCAGGATGCAGTCATTTTGGAAAGGGCCCAGAGAAGCCCCAGTAACAACAGGTCTCTGACTGCCAGCCAGGGAACATCAGTAAAAGCCTCTATCGAATGGACACAGGCGGTTCTACCAACTTCACTAATGGAGTGCAGGATGAGCGGGAAGGTTAAGCTTCTACTAGATATGTGATATGTGAAGCTCCATTCACACAGAGTACTGGGAAATAATGATTACTTGAGATAGAGGAGATTAATCATATAAAAGCCAGCTTCCTCTCTGGGTACAACCTAGGAACACTGTGAGGTGTCTGCACCCAATTCTCCAAGGAATACCAAGAAGTGTGAGGGTGAGGGGGGAGTCATGGATGAAGAATAAACGTTTTATAATAGATTAATTATTTAATACAGTGGGCTCTCAGGAAGCAAGAGCATTTGCTATTTGTGGAATAGCTTGACCTTGCTAATAATTGACTTATGCACGGTGGTCACCAGCATCTTAATAATAGGCTAGGTACTGACTGCCGGAAACCCTCCTGAGAGCCATAATAAAGGCCAGTTTGCATCTGTACTTAACAACTTCATATAAAGTTACCATGGAATAATGAATATATGTTAAAGCATAGGAGTCTTTTCATAAGAAAACTTTGCTATGAGTCCATTGTTGTTGACTCTTGACTGAAAAGAACCTGAGAACTTTGTGTCCATAAAAAAGAATCAAAAGATACAGCTTCTCAAATTCTAAATACACTGTGTGAATATACAATATAACAATATACAGTATAAACCATGAGTGTTTGAATGCAGAGTAAAACCTTATGCCTTCATCTGCATAAATCCCTCCCATCACACTCACTAGAGACCACGTGTCATCTGAAGTTAGGCTGCTACAACCAATCAGAGGTGGTGCATGAAGAGGAAGCCGAAGTTAAGCAAGGCTTCCTTTTTCCTGAGCAGCTGGGCACCTTGGCTCCTACTAACATGGAACAGAAGAGGGAGAGGGACAGTTGGGGGGAGGGCTGGGAGAGGGACAGTTGGGGGAGGGCTGGGAGAGGGTGGCTGGGTGTTTACAACCTAGAGGCCGCACACCTCTACAAATCCAAAAGGCATGTCTAGGCTTTAGATCAACAGATACTTTGATTACTGAATTACTGAAGCTAGGCAGGTGTGGGCTTGGTTAGGACTTGAATGGGAGAACTCCTTGGAAAAATGAGGTTGCTGGAAATGATGTTGTAGGGTGGTACTGGGTGGCACTCTTCCCTCTGATCAAAATCAATCCCAAAGCCCCACAGCAGTGACAGAGACACTGTACTGCAGGAGATACATACCGTCCTTCAGATGAGACACTGTACTGCAGGAGATACATACCGTCCTTCAGATGAGACACTAAACCGAGGTCCTGACACACTGTGGTGATTAAAGATCCCATGGCACTTATCATAAAGAGTAGGGGGTTCCCTGGTATCCTGGCTAAATTCCCAATCTGGCCCCCTAATCATCCCCCAGTGCAATTGGCTCACTCCCTCACTCTCCACCCCAAGCTGGTGTGTGGTTCTGCATTCTGGTGCATAATGGCTGCCATGCATCACCCAGGTGGCCCCCCCCCCCTCTCACCCTCATTGTGAAGGGCTTTGAGTGTTGAGAAAAGCACTATATAAATGTAACGTGTTGTTATAGGCAGAAAGCAAAACAGCTGCTGGGATGAACAATCAACTCAGGAGAGTAATATCAAGCCAAATCAGTTCTAAGCTTTCAACCCACCACCTTTAACCCTGATGGGTTACAGGGAAGGGTTGGTTTACAGGGAAGGGTTTTAAGCTTTAGTGTGTTGCATTTCTGTGTTGTATCCTGCATGCAAACTCAACCACTTGCAAAAGAAATGTCAAAGACAGCAATTTGTTTAAAAAATCAAAAATCAAGATACAAGGAGTAGTTCTAGGTCTATTGGGGGGGTTGGAATAAAATGCAGCCTGTAACTTTGGACTTAAATATCTTGTTCAGTTAAATCATAAAGGATGTCAAATCTGAAGCCTGGAGTTTGAACTCACCAGTAATGCGTGGGGGAAATGTGAAATGAAAACGCCATCCTACTGTGAACAATGGTAAATATAGTCTCCAAGAGCAGTGGAAACAAAATCGAAATGCTAAAATGCATAACCTACAACAGAGCATGTAAGAGCAAGTTACCGCCCACATGCTCGCAAATTACAGTACGCTCACTGTGGATATGTGTCTCCCTAATAAATGCATGGGGTCTGACTGCTGGTTTCAAAAATGTTCAGGTCACCAATTTCTATTCAATGATCAACATCAATAGTCCTGATCTTTTGTCCCTACCACTACATTACAAAATCATATAGACTGCTGAAAACAAACAAACTTGTTTCATCCAGTGTCTACTGGTAAATATTCATCCTGTTAGTGCATCCATCTGAAAACAACCCAGGGACTGTGGATTTTGAAATAAAAGTGGGATTAATCAGAATGCATTGGCAAGACAGTGGCACGTTTGGAGTGGATTACATCAAACAGGATGTCACTGTTAGCTCCACACTCTTCCTATAGTGTGCCGTATGTGTGCTGATCTGAGGGAGGGTGGATGGGTAAGAAAGGGCTGGATTATATGGATGGGTAATCTGCCACTCTGGCTCACTGCCACCTTTGCTAATCCACACAAACTGCCCCATAGATCAAGGCCTGAGCTAGGGATCAGCTCGAGCTAAAGCAAAGATGGCAGTCATGGACAGGGGCAGGGACAGTTGTTGTTTTAAAATGTTTCATCACAGTGTGTTGTCCCATGTAGCACGTGAATCTAGGAGTAATGCTAAGAAAACGTTCTAGCAATTGTGCTCTTGGTTATTTCTGTCCACAAGCAAATAGATTGGGATATCAAAGAGCACTGAGATCACTGGAGAAGAATAGAAGGACATTCTGGGATGTGGACACATTCCAGAGATACCTGTCCAAACTCCAAACAGAAAGCCAATGTGTTCTAATTCTGCCATTCCTGGCATCTTAATTGACCACTACTCCACAGCATCATGGCATTCTTTGCATAGCTGAGCGACCATGGTGAAACAAACCCATTCCTGTGCTTATGAGGGTATGAGCAAAAGAAACGGACAGGAAGATTTTACACAGGCCAATACTGCCCCCATGTGTTCATCAGGACTAGGCCTACCCTTCTCATATCCAAGACTGATACCATTTTCTCGACAATGTAGGCTAGAAAAGCGTGCACATATTATTTCCATATTAGTCACAGATACTTTGAGCATTGAAATGCGTAGTTCACAATTGTATAAGCCGACAACAAACAGCAATGTGAATTGTGACTCTACAGAGAGTGGATCAATGTGAATCTACAGTTCGGTATATCAAGTGGGATGGAAGGTGAAATACACTGCGTGGTCTGTCCAAGTAGCCTGCCTACGGGGATCATGGTTTCAGTGGAGATATAGAGATGTGTTGTCAGTAAAATACCTGGACCATTCTAAAGTCAATGGACGGTAGTGCCTTTATAAACAGCACTGCCATCTAAAACATAATGACGTCTTTTTTTTATATATATCATTATTTATTTATTTATTTGATTATTTATTTGACCTTCACTTAAGCAGGGGAAAAGAAGACATTGAGTTTGTTATTTCTTTTTAAAGTGTGCCCTGGCCAAGAGGTTGGCGCACAGAAAGAAGACAGAGAAAGTAAACCACCAGTGTGTGTTTGCGTATAAACTTTTTTGGGTCAGGCTGTAGGCTACCGTGTTGTCCCCCGTTAGGCAATGATCTACTCACCTCATACTTGAAGGAAGCATCCAGAAGCAGCTGGGGGAGCAACTGCTTGCCCAGCTCCTGGCTCGCCTCATCACTCACAAAGTGAAGGACGAGTACCTCCTCTTCCAGAAAGCGCCCGTGTTTGGCCATTGAACGCATCGCCACCTGGAATTTGGCCTGAAGGCCCCTGTTCTTGTCCACCTTCGTGAACATCATCAGTGCATGGTAATGCAGCATCTCCTCGGGCTGGTTGTGCGTCCTCTTCGCCCTACCTTCGCCTTCCCCAGCTGCCCCCACTTTTTCCTCGGCGTGCAACAACCTGGTGTCCAGCGACAGGTCGGCATCGTTGCGATTGGCGTTGTGGCTTGCCTGGGTCTGTTTGATACGCTTGGTCGTGCTGGAGAAATTCTGCCTCTCTGAGCCGAAATAATAGAATGCAACAACTGCCAAGGCAGCAGCAAGGAGGAGGACGATTTGGTAGGATCTGAAAGTACTGATCCTGCCCATTATGCCGGTAAATACACGCAGGGCACCCATTGCCCTAACATTAGAGGATCGATAGCGACTCAGCTATCTCGCTGACGCTTCTCGGAACCAGTTCGTAACTTCTATGGAGGGTCTCTAAACTCCTTTTACTGTCGTGTCGACAACGAAGAGACCAGTTGCTCAAACGGGGGAAATGTGTCACACTACTGTGACCATTCTGAGTTACAATCCAAAACAGTCTTATGTCAGCTAAGACTTATCGCAAACATTTTGGCTTAACCTCTGATCGTTCCCTTCCTTGGGCTACGATCTGAATAAATGAAATGTCAGTGTCACCGTAAACATTTCCATCGTGACATCAAATTTTGTTAAGATTAACAAACGATGATCACTGACCACCTAGCGTCCCCATGCTGACTATGTTTTGAATGATGACATGCGGTCAAATCTTGACATCCTGTCCAGTAAAATAGCTTGTACCTCACTACATTATGGTGACATTAGCGGAAATGTACCATGTATCTTTGGTTATGCACAAACGTTGCTAGGTTTCGTGTTGCATCATGATAGGCTATATCAAACTTCAGCTAACGTACACCGAAGAGAGTAGACCAGACACGTACGAGCGCCTAAAACAACTGTGAAGTATCTGAAGCTGAGAAAAGTTCTTCCGGGTCAGAATGGACTCTGTGAACCGCTGTGAACCTATGCTTTGAACTCGTCCGCTGGAGTGAAGAGAACTATAGGCCTGTATAATAAATTATATAAAGATCATCAATCTAATTGCATATGGACAAATGCAATATGCTATATATTTATAGGTTGCTTTGCACAACAATTTCTTTAATTGTGTCAAAATAAAAGTCCTGAAACGACTACATATGTGCACTGTGACATATCACATACTCAATTGTAGGACATATTATCATGAGTGGTTTTGTCATATTATTGTTTATTATATTATATGTTGTGTTTTAATGATAGTGATAAGATTACAGCCTTATTTGTATTTTCATGATCACAGGCACAGGGACATTTTCACATACAATCAATATAGTAGGTAGGCTGAGGCTACAACAAAATTCAACATAATGAGTCATTTAAAAAGAGATAACAAACTCAATGTGTTCTTTCCCCCTGCTTAACTAAAGGAAATAAAAAGTAAGATGACAGTGCTAGCTGTTTATAAAGTCACTGTAAACTCTCCATTAAACCCAGTGTGTATCAGGATTAACCTTTGACTTTATAATGGTCCAGGTATTTTGCTGACAACAGGCGCGTTCAAGTTGGCTGCGCAGCACAAAAACTGCGCAGCACAAGATGCACGTGGTTAAAAATCTGTCCACGATGGTCTAGATGGGCGTGTTTTCGACTCGGCAGTCGGTATCACATGGCCTCAACTTATCGCGGGAGCAAGGCGTGGCCAGGCGGCTGCTCCGCAAAAGAGCAGCCGGTCTGGAGGTACTGCGGAGAGCAGCGGAGCCTAGACCCTGCCTTCATGACGTCAGGTCTTTGCCCTAATTGGCTTTTACATCCCTGACGTGTGTGCAGGTGTTTAGATGCCTCCCCATATCCACAAGAGTCCGTGCGGGTCCGTGCCTCGTGATTCGTCACATGGTCAAGTCTAGCCAAGTCTACACTACGGGAAGTAGAGAGTGTACAACTTCATAGCAGCGTTTGCATCCCCGCCCCTGCTGCCACCGGCAGCTCTCGTTGCTGCAAAAGGTCATTTGGAGTTGAACTTGAACACGGCTAACATATTTCCATATCTCCACTGAAACCATGACCCCTGTAGGCAGGGTGTCCGCGGAAAGGTAGTGAAAGGTACAGTAAATGAAATTAGCAGGCCAGTAAAAAGTAATAAACGTCATCTGACGAAGTAGTAAATTCTCGAACCCCCATCGAACTTAGCAATGAGTTTTTCAATTTGTTTAACTTACATGCAGGCCAAGGCCTATCTCCTTAAAGTGATAACAACGAATGTGTCAATTGTTGGACACATTATCATGAGTGGTTTTGTCATGTGGCTAATTCACATGTGAATTATCTGCAGAGAATGATCATGTATTATTGTTTATTATACATATTTTGTGTTTTAATGATAGTGATGAGATTACAGCCTTATTTGTATTTTCATGATCACAGGCACAGGGACATTTTCACATTTACAATCAATAAACCTAGTGGCTGTACAACAAAATTCAACATTATAATAACATGTAATGAAAAATCATATCATTTGTATTAAATCAAATCATATTTTTATGAAATGTATAATCATCTAAGGCACATGTCAGAAATTCATGCATTTGGTCAAGGCTAGTATCATGGTGGATCAATGCATCAAATTATTTACAGTATATTGCAATTCTTATCAATTACAAGTTACTCTTTAATTCTCACTTAACTTCACATTATGAACTTGCATGTTATGCTGAGCCTATAGCAATATCAATATATACAAAAAAGAGTGTAAAGTGTCTTCCAGAACAATATTGTTTTTTTTCCTTTTCTGTATTTATGTGTGAATACAGGGTTTGGATTTCAACCAATCAAGGCAGCATCAGTCTGATAACATTTTTTCAAGCTGTTAGAATTTGGGCACGAGCATGCACTCAAAATACGCTGTCAAACTTGCACCCTTTGCTTGAGGAACCCAAATGAGATGCTATCTGTGTGACTAAACATCATCTGTGTACTGAATATCGTATGCAAGAGGTCCATCAATAGCAAAGCCAACATAGAATGTTACTTTTTCCGTACTGTATGCACTCATTCCTCCAAGGTAGGTAGGCCGCACTGGGATCTGCAGTGTGCCATATTGTGTGTAAACCATGCCTTGCTGTATTATTCCATCAACTCTGAGAAGCCGGTCTTGGATTTCTTTTGTTCTAAAAATATCAGCCCTTTGCCAAAGAGCATTGCGCGCTCTCACGCCATCAAAACATTGGTCGAGAGCAGCTTTGGGCACTAGTCTCTCGAGGCCTTTTGATTTCCCTAAAAAAAAGTGAGGAATAGTGTTCCTTCTTTTGAACAAAAAGGACAACTGCTTGCGAGAAGAGTTCCTGAGACAGTTTGCATAAGTACCAAAGTTGGTGTTGGTCTGCTTTTTGGAGTCTGGCCAAAGCAATAGAAGTGCAAGGTAGTAAGGCTCTGGGTGTGGATATTGTGTACCCACATCCTGCAAAATTTCATTCATACGTATGGTCAATTCTTGCTGGGGTTTTGCATATTTTGAATCGGGCAGGGTCAGTGTGAGAATGAGAGTGGCCAGAAGGTGATTAATTTTGTCTCTGACATTGTCTGAATTCTCACAGAGAAAGGAATATTTTTCAATTACTTGCTCACCCATTTTATTCTCCAGGTATTGCAGCAGTCCAGGAAAACTTTCTGCTTTTTTGGCTTCCAGAAACCTTCTGCACTCTTCAATTTGTGCATTCAAGCTGAGAATAGGTCTGCCCTTTTGTTCTTTCGATCTCTCTTCAGATGTGGCACAAAACAGTGAAATGTACTTTTTGAAGTATTCTGAGATACGTTGTCTGTTCATGATCTCATTACCTTGATCAAATGTACGGTCTTTGGTGTATGCAAAGTACTTCTCAAAAAAGGAAAACACAGTTTTCACCTGTGGTTTCAAACAAGTTATAAAATGCTCATGATCATGAAGAATTTTTGCTAATTCATCATTGGACACAGTGTGATCAAAGCTGATGTTTGCAATGCGCATTTTTCCCTCTACAAAATTTTGTAAGTACATATCCTTCATGGGGTCATCATCTTTGAACAAAGGGAGTTTAGATATTATGTCAAATACTATCATGGCTGTTTCTAGTTCTCCCATATATCCAGATGTGTTGTAGAATTTGTGTTTCTTGTTATGGTCTTCAATCTCTTCATCAATGTCTCTGAAATCATTGTCATTCTTTGCCAATTCTTGAGCTGTCTGAAAAGCATCTATGGCTTTGCTGGCAAGTTCCAGATATTCCTGTAATCCTTGAGGACTTGTTGGCCTTTTCAGCTGTTTTTCGATTTTTACTTTCAGGTCAATTTTATGAACTTGACCAATTGTATCCATGGTGTAGGAGTTCTTCTTTATGTCCCTGGCAGCATTTGCCCAGGTGATGGCCGAGGAGAAGTCTTTCTCATTCAGATAAAAGTGTCTTGCTAAAGCCTGAGGAATCGTGTAGTCTTTGTGAAATCTTTCAGTTGCTTTGGTGAAGATATCTTGGATCTTTGTCATTCCATTGTCATTCTTTTCCTCATCCTTAATGTACACAATTAGAGGTGAAAATAGGGTGTCTCGTTCATCTCCCTCTGTCTTGCGCTGTCGTGTAATTAGCATTCTTTTGATAGACTGCAAAAGAGCATCTTTTCCCATGCCTCTTTTGAAAAACAAGTCACAATGCAGCAAGTTGAAGGCAACCTCAGACCTGGGAGAGTTGTACCTCTTCTCCATTTCATCAAGGCAGGCTGTAGCAATACGTACATGAAGAACACGAACAGCTGTGTAGTTCCCAGGTTCTGAAACTTTTCGCTGAATGAGCAATGATGAGTAAGGCTCCATTCCATCTAGAACAGACATTTTTCCCCAATAAGATAACTCATTGTTTAAAAACATATCACACAGTGATTCAGATATGTTGGAGTCAGCCACATAAGAGTTCAGCAATGCAAGAAAAGACAGCAGCTGTGCATGTTTATGTTCTAGATCAAAGCCTTTCAGGGTATTAGATACTAAATTTGTGACATATTCTTGGCTGAAGTTTGATTTCATGATCATGAAACTGTAGAAATTTTCAGGTTTTTCATGAGTTTCATGTAGTTCCTCGAGCTTTGCCACAAAAGCATCTTGCTCCATCTTTGAAAGATTTGTAGTGAGATACTGACTTTCAATCATAGTACCTTTAAACATGTCTTTTGGATTCTTTGAACGCAGGCAGTTCAGAATGACAACTAATGCACTAGAAGAAACTTCATCCACTGTTTTTCTCACACATTTCTGTAATTCTTGACTATTCTCTGTTTCCACTGAGTCCTCCACCAACAAGAGCACTGGTGTTTGAAAAGATTTTTCATTTTTACCACATTTCAGCAGATGTGCAACTTGTTGTGCCACTTCTTCTTTAGAGGCAGTGTTGTCTTTCAACACGGCACATCTAAACTCTTTTCTCAGACTCCACATGACGTGCATGGCCAGAGTGGTACCACCACAACCCGGATGATGGAACAGATTAAGCATAACGCATGTGCTTGTTGGATTCTTGGTTTGAGACCTGACCAGTTGTGTTAGCTGGTCAAATTTGTCCCTTTTTATGAATGGTTTTGCAGTGGGTTTTTCTGAAAAATAGAAGTTCCACCATTTTACTTTATCTCCTTTGAAGAAGTCTTTTGATCGTTTTGATTTTGAACTCACAGAATTCATCACTGTCTTCATCATACACATTTTCACAGAGAACATCTAAGGCAGTCATTTGATCTTCATCCTTTTGATGAAGAATTACTGAGCTGTCATCAGTGGATGGTAAAAGCCTTCCTGGTGCATATCTGTGCTGTCCAAGTTTCATTATGGAACCATCTATTTCACTCATTTCCAGTGTGCATATACTTTGTCTGGTTATATCAACTTCACATCTGTTTTGGATGAAGTCTTCCCACTTTTGAAAGTCATATTTTGATGCACCAATATGGATGATGTTCTGTGCCCCACCTAGATTTTTGTAAAAAGACATGAATGTTTCAAAAATTGGATCATTCATGGCCTCAACGGTGGAGAACAAGAGAAAGACCACCAGGCTTCTTTTCCTATGGAGAATGTCAGGGTTGCAGATGAATCTAATGACCTCATTCACATCATTAGCTCTTTTGGCAAGCCACTCTTTGGGGTTCAATGGTTTGTTTGATTCTATATCCAGATCTAGTCTTCCATTGCAAAAAACCCAACTAGTTTGTTTGTACAAATTGAGTGTTTTGATCACAGTTCCAGCTTCTCCTTGAAATTGCTCAGGTGTGTAAAGATTTGCAACCCTGGACTTCCGATATTCACTGCACACACCATCATTGGCAGAATCTGGGTCGAAGTCAAGAACACAGAATATTTTCAGCAAATTCAAAAACTGGAGATGCTGTAACTGCTCTGGGTAACTCTTGTTTGTAACAATGACAAAGTGTTCATAATGACCCAAGGTTTTTTCACCACAGGTGAATAGGTTTTGTAGTAGGTTGCCTTGATTTGTTTTGACTTTAGGCCCAGGCCTCTTTTCTATTTGTTCCCTTGTTGAATCCAACATTGTCATGCTCCTCTTAAATGTTTCTAATCCACGTCGGAAGACCTCTGGATTTGAGGAGCAAAGGTCTTTGGTTGCAGCTCCCTCTCTAACAAACAAAGACTTTTCCTTGGATTTCTTCCAGTTGTTATTGCTCTCTAGTGTCTGGATGTAATATGTCTTGTCACATGTTATATGATGGCTTGGGACTATGTCTACTTCAATAACAAAGAGGTCAGAACATGTCATGTCTGAGTAAATCACCTCTACAAATCTTGGCTGTCGAATACACTTCTTTGCATCCTCGGAATTCTCCTCAAAGTATGAATTAATCCCATTATTGAAATGATCAATAATTGCATCACGTTGCTCAGTCTTGATTCCAATTATCTCTCCATGGCAAAAATCTGTGTCTTTGGAATCTGCTATTCCTACGTGGATTGTGCCATTTGTGCGACTATTCATACATCCTGCTGCAAACCGGAAAACCTCCTGGTTAAATTTTCTTTTCAGAATGTTGATATCAGCGGTTCTTCCCATGAACTTGAACTCATGAACTGGTATAATCAAATTACCTGGCCCTGTCTCTGGTGGAAGGATGTTGTGCTGGATATATCTATGAGATGCATCAGTATCAAATGGATAGAACTGGCAGAGATGCTGTGAAGATTTCGTCTTTTTCTCATGGCTTTGTTGAGCTTGCTCAGGGTCGCTTGTTTTTGTCTCCTCTCTCTGGGCTACCAGAGGTCTAGATGACACCTTAGCATTCTTCTTTTGTATCGGAGATTTAACTGTGGATTGTTTATGATCACATGTCCTTTGGGTGATAACTGAGTATTGTTGTGGTTGTAAGTCTGAAGAGTCCTCCTCTTGATGTTCAATGGAACTGGTGATCAAATGTGTCTTGGGTATGACTATCTTGGTTTTTGCTTGGCTTTCATCTGGTTGGTTGTTTGCAGCACATGGTTTGTCTTTAGCGTCCAACACATCTGCATGGCCTTTTGTAGCGCAAAAAGAAGCTGCCTCTGTGCCAGTTGTGTTATTATGTCCTAGTAAACCTGACTGAGTGGTCTGCTGTGGTTGATTTTTCCATTTGTCTCGCATATCAATGATTCTTACAGCAGGGCCATGCTTTAGACCAAGATCAAGAAGATCTTGCTTTTTAAAAGACAGTAGCTCAATTCCAGCTACTTCCTCCTCTAACAATATGTCAGCATACTTCTTATAAACATTAACTTCCCGACAAAGCCAGTGATGGACATCTTCTCCTGTCCAGTCTTCGATGCTGGGTGGAAGAGTTCTTTGGCTCATTTCTTCTGGCCTGCAAGACATATCAGAGACTTGTCATACACCAGCAGAGTTAAAAGGTACACCACAAACGGCCCTAATAAACTTGATAAGTGTTACAAATTAGTTGCGCCTGCAGGTTTACGTCCATACGCACTGTGCCATAGCCTACTCAATACCGAGAAACCATTTCCTGTGTGTGTATTCACACAAAGTTGGCCTACCTTATCTTCCCTACTATTTACAATTTTCTGCAAACATGTTATCAGCTACTAACAGTGTTGGGAGTTACAAAGTAAGGCGTTACTGTAATTCCACTACTTTTAGCGGTAACGAGCAAGTAACTAAGTATTTTTTTAAATCAGGTAACGCAATTATACTGAAATTTAAATTAGTTTGTTACTCGCGTTACTCTCTTTTGTGAAAAACGATCACTTGCAGACAAGAAGACAAGAGGCTCACTTCTGACCTGACGTCGCAGCTAGGGTGGCACATAGGCTACACCAATCGAATCAATCTAAGCATTAAACCAAATCATGGCTGACAGTGCGGATAGGATGAGCTTTCTCTCCTGGAAGTATGGACATTAATTTTCGCTCGTCGAAAGACAGTGGTGAGTTGTAAAATAGCCTATGTGCAGGTGCAAAGACCCTATCCACATCTAAGAGTTCAACCTACCTAAATCATAGAGGTTAACATTGCAAGACACTTATCTTTTCTATGACGCCAGAAATATCCTCTTTACCGTTTTTCTTAACATTCATTTTATTTAATGAAAACATGTCCTTGAACTATGCCTGACTTTCCCCCTTAAAAAAAACGAATGAAACCTAATTACGCCCACGTACTTCTTAAAGTGACAGGCACTCAATGAGACCTACACACCACCCCTGTAGGCTAATGTCATTAAAGACAAGTGTAATCAACATGAAGTAGCCTATTCAAATTACTGATTATTTTAATTATGCAGATGCTGAAGTACTATACATTGTTAAGAAAATACAGTATATAGTTTATGATTATGAATTAAAAATATGAAATAGAAACAAGATGAGCCATTTTCTTGAGCAGACTAGGATTGCCACTGCTGGGAATGATCTGTGATAATTTTGGTCACTATAACCGTGGGGTTAAATGTCCATTACCGTTATGTTATCGATGACATGCATCCTCTGTCAACTGTTGAGTCAGTGACCCACTAGGTCTAAAAAAATATGTTTACTGTGTTTGACTGTTCAGTACTGTTCGTATTTACATTTAAAACGCAGACATTAAAGTAACTTAAAAGTTACTTTTCTTAGTAACTAATTACTTTTGATATACAGTAAAGGCCCGTTCACACCAAGAACGATAACGATAACGATAACTATAAATAAATATCGCTCTCGTTAATATGAATGACAATGTTCACACATAAACTATAATGATAACGACATGCAGAACGATATCGTTGCTGATCACTTTCAGAGCGATTTTGAGAACGATAAAAAGCTAACAGCCAATCAGAACCCATAATATTCTAGCCATCACATTCATTAACATGAGGAGAGACTTTTCTTATCGTTGGCCAGTGTGGACGCTTTTATCGTTATGGTTATAGTTATCGTTATCGTTATCATTCTTGGTGTGAATGCTCCTTAACTGGGCAAGTAATTCAATTACTTTTAAAAGAAGTAACTAACTGTAAATGAATACTAATTTTCAGTAACTTGCCCAACACTGGCTACTGGCAAGCCAAACTATACAGAAATGTATAGTCTGGAGTCGGACCTGAGGCCTGTGGGATGAACCGGTGTCTTTCAAACTACTCTGCACGTAATAGGCCACCACTTGTGACCAATCGTAGCCGGTCGGCAAAACGGCAAATACATCCTTCTTTAAAACTAATGACTTCTTTCTGCTCAACCTTCAAAGAAAAGTCTAACTCTTCCACAGCCGATTCAAACGAGTGTGCTTCGTAGCCTCATCCATCTTTCGTTGTTCTCTATGGTTGTTGCAACACGGTCTCACACCCAACTCGTCGAACGAGGACGCATGGGCAAGCCCCCTGGCGTCAATATCGGAAGCCGAAGGTGAGCTAATGCTGGGCATACACTGTGCGATTTTGGGCCCATTTTGCCACGATTTTTGAGTCGTGCGACTATTTTGTAACCTGACTTTCGCCAGATCCTGTAGTTCGCTGTCTGCTTCACACAAGGATCTGGGACCTCTCGGTAGGAGATGTATTTCTGAAGGCGGGTCCTTGTAAAACATCCTCGCATGTGATTTGATAAACCACTTGCCTGTTATCTTGAATGACGTGCTAGGCTTCTTCAAGTTCTTGCCAAACCCGGTCGGAAGAAGAGTAAAAACATCCTTGCCACCAATAAATGTCTTCAAAACTATTCTCTGAAAGAATGAATACTCGATAGATTCGACAAAACGGTTGAAATAGCAGAATCAATGTCAGCACAAGACTCCTCGCTGCGTGCCGCCATTGTTATTTGAATCAAACACTCGCTTCGGCGCTCCTGATTGGCTGCTCATTTTTTGATCACTGGCAGGGGTTTGGATTGCCCTCGCGTCCAGACCCTTGTGTGGAGCTCAGCGAAACGCCTCTGGTGGAGCATGGCGGAACGACAAGGGTCTGGCGAGAGTCAGGCTAACTATTTTGGGGATCGGGCCGAATTTTGGCTCAGTCGTGCGTCTCGCATCGTGTAGTATACGTGGGGTAACGAGAAGCGATTACCACCTCACGACCACCTCCCGACCACCTCCCGATCGATCGGGAGAATATCAAACTTGTTTGAAATCCTGGTCGCCCCTCGTGAGTCTATCGCACTGCTGAAGCACTGTTTGAGCCGATTTACCTCAACCTGTCACACTACACATGCGCGAACACAGATACGGACAACAAAACAAACGGTGTTGCCATAGTCTGCTTATTTTAAGTGACTTGGGCTTGCTTTTGTGTGAAGTTGCTTGTTGCACGCAGCGCCTACACGTATACTACACAGGGGGCATTTTGAACATAGGCTATGCAGCTGCGTCGACTCTCACTGTAGGCTCCTCTATGACCACCCCAGAAATGTAAAAGGGGTTCGGGAAGGGGATGCTATAGCCTTTTGGGGTTGTATGTTTATTATGGCTTATTTTCAGAGACCTGCTGCGTATTTCTCCTCACGTGACCTGGCAACACTGAAAGCAATTAGACAACACGGAGCCGCATGGCAGCACAGCTGATAAAGTTCCAGATAAAAGAGTCCGACGAGTTGCGATATGGACGTACAGTGTGAGCAGTCAAATCGCATCCGACCATCGGATCGTGTAGTGTGAGAACAGGAATCGTGAGCTGCCCCTGCGAATTCACTCGTACAGTATGAGCAGCAGCAGAATACCGCGATTGAAAAAATCGCACAGTGTATGTCCAGCTTTAGGCGGGCTCAAGGACTCCATACACAGATAGAGCGTTCTGATTGGACAGGCTGACTTGGTGCCGAACGCAGGTTTGGCCTTAACGGTGCGACCCTAGACCATCCCGCTAGGCAAAAAATATTGTTTGCCGCTAGGGTGCGTATAGATTTCTAGGCTAATCAGTTACTGTTATAAAGCAACTTAATGTAGAACTATATGCATGAACAACGAAGAAAACATGTGTGTTCCATCACATTCATTCCTGCAGGCGCCCCTGTTACAAATTTCTTGGATGTTGATTTACCTCAGTTCTGTAGGGACTGTAGAGAGATTAGACCATGCTGTATTGTAGACTTTCTACACTCTATAAAAAAATTAAAGATGTGTTAGAAGCACAAATATAAAACATCAGACTGAATTCCTGCTATATATATATAAAATTCCACATCAAAATTCAGATTGGATCAATATTTACCTAAAAGTTATTTTGAGCAGTAATTAATCTAAACAGTTCAGTGCAAGTGCAAGTGTAACATGTTCTATAGAACATCAGCACTCAGCAGTATGAGGCTATTCATTCAGAGGCTGGGTAAATTATGAGGCTATTCATTCAGAGGCTGGGTAAATTTTACAACGGACATTTAGCCCACCCTGAAGCATTCTTCAACGGTGATGAAGATTTTAATAGTCTGAAGTCAGTCTTACAAATGTTTTCCTGTGGCAGTCTCTCTGTAAAACATCACTGTAGGACAGCCACTGAATCATCCTATTCAATTCTATCATTTAGTTTAATTCAATCTAAATTTAAATCAGTCACTAAAGCAGCATTTATTCATTTGAAGAACATTGCAAAATGAAGGATCCTGATGTCAGAAAGTGATCTAGAAAAACATATCTATGCTTTTATTTCAAGTATGATAGATTATTGCAATGGCCTTTTACATGGTCTCCCATGCAGTGTATCGGTTGAGAGTAGAATGTAGAATGTAGAATGTAGGCTATGTTGCATGTCTGCCAAACAGCAAAACTAACAGCGTTTCTCAGTCGTTGGCTCAGAGTAAATATTAGGAAGTCGAGACAATGATGTTTGTCAACCTAGTGTGTCTAGATATGAAGACTATGTAAAGCAGTTACAAACCATATAAAACGCAGCTGCTAGGGTGTTAACCGAAACTAAAACAAGTTAGCAAAATGAGTCAGCCTTTAGTGTCTATGCAGCTACACTTTGGAACCAGCTACCAGAAGAGATTTTAAAAGCACCCATCTCCATTCTGAACTTAAAACTAAGCTCTTCTGTGAAGCATACTGTTTTTATTAATTTCATTTATCTTGTTTAAATTAAATGTTAACCTTTTACTCTTTTACCCTATTTTTAATGTGTGATTTTTATGTTACATTTGTAACTTTCCATTTATCTTTTTATTTATTTTATGTATCATGTATTTACTTATTTTTCTTTTAATGCATGATTTTATTTCTTAATTGATAGAGTTCAGAGGGTCTCTGTAAATTGACACTTGTCGCAGGCCATTGCTTCTAATACTGGTTCACCACAGGGGTGTGTACTTTCATGTTGTTTATCATGTACACAGATAGCTGTAGGTCATCTCAACTTTATGCTTTTATTGAAGGTCTTTTATTATTTGTAAGCATTTATGCCTCTTCATCGTCTGTGTCTTCTTCAGTTGTACTGTTCTCTCAATTTTCTGTAAAGCACATTGAACTGCCTGGTGTAAAAAATGCGCTATACAAATAAAACTGCCGTGCCTTGCCTTGCCTTAATTCTCCCTTTTGTTTTCACTTCTTGGTGCATTCAAGAAACATCTAGACTCACCATTTGAAACATACTTGCCTGAACAAGTTCATTTGAAATCTGTTACATTACAGGCATGACCCTACCAACACCTTCACCCCAGCCCAGCTGTGTAATGCCAAAAAACACCCAAGTACATCCAAGGAATATATTAACTTAATCAAGGAAGTCAAGGAAGTCTTAATGAATTAACACTTAATTAATTACTTAATTAATTCTTTTCCATTTGACTATTTCCCATCAATTTTCAGAGAGAATAAATATAGACTCACCTTACGGCATCTCTCAAAACATCCCGGAACACTTCAACAAATAGACAGTAGCAAAATGTGAAGAACAAGGTCAGTTATTCTCCTTGGTTTTACACAGCTAGAAGAGGCATGACCACCCTGTCTGTAGGCTAGAGAAGGGGAGACAGGAAATCACATCATGGCCAAATGGGAGGAGACCACTGATCTATAAAGAATACTTTATAGATCAGTGGAGGAGACGGGTAGCAGATTTGCATTTAAAGGAGATGTGTCTCTGTTTCCTGATAGTTGAACACATATGGTGCATATAATGGGAGTAGTGTTACTATGCACAAGATATCTGGGTGTAAACGTATAATCAAGTTAGAGGGGGTCACAATAGAGGCATAAAAACACATACAAGTACTTTTTTGTTTTGTTATCCCAATATTATTTTTTGCAGTCCACAACAGCTGTGACTCTTTCATAACTGAAAGTTTAACATTTAAAAAGTAGTGTGTGTCCAAGAGTGAGAGAATATCTGACAAAATATATTATTAATTTACTATTTAATTTCAGGCACTAGAGAGCACTACTTGCATTTTTTCCCCTTTTTACTGCCACAAATTCTTCAGGAGATGCCACCCATCTCACCCTTTCCTTGTGGCAGAGTGTTACTGTCCCAAAGAGAATTTTGGGGGACTCATTTGTTTAAAGGTATACTATGCAGGATTGGCGATTTCATCGCCGGTTTCGCTTTCACTTTTCATTTTCGCTCGTTTTATGCTTGCATATTTCTCTGCAGAACTTCCCCTACAGCTTTAGCGTGTATATTTGACAAAACTCCTCAATCGGTCAGTCTGCCGTGCCTTTTCATGAGACTTTACATGACACTTCCTGGAGTAGAGCATGGGTGCGTGCCCGGTGTCTCCTGAAGTTGCAAGTGTGGTTTTACCGCTACAGACCACTAGAGCGGCCAAAAAAACACACAGTTCGACCGGTAATGACTCATTTAATCATATATGACAGTATGGAACGAATTGATTAACTGAAAAACGTTGCATAGTATACCTATAAATATTCATGGGACGTAATATTAATCTATATCAGAGTAACAAGTGGTATGCCTCTGCTTATCTATCAGGTATTTAACTCTAAATTTAGAGTTTATCTATCAGGTATTTAACTCTAGATTTAGAGTTTATCTATCAGGTATTTAACTCTAAATTTAAGCAACACTAAAGCACTTTCCCTCTGTCGCACATACGCTTTGTTTATCCAGCAAATAACAGACAAGGTAGAATATGTTGCGTGATTTTATGAAAGTATGATGCATTGCGACATCGAAGCAAGTCAAATTTGTAGTTTCTGATGTTTCAATTAATCAAACTACAGATACACTACCCCACCTCGTAAAGTTACACAGTGGGGTTATAGCTGATAGAGGGCCGCAAAGTGAAAGCAGAAGTGCCGTTCACCCTTTTGGAAACATTATTTTAAGGTACGAAAAACTCTTTAGTGTTGCTTTAAAGTTTGTTTTAATAATCAGACCATCAGATCTGATGATCTTAGAAATGGTAACAACAGTATTTACATGAAACCTTCGCTGCAGAGAACCTGCGTGTAAAATATAAGGAAACAGCAAAGAAATTGCCCAGACTAGTTTCCCTTTAAGCCTGCATTGACACTATTGTTAATGGTTCATCTAGTAATCTATTTATGGGCAATACTGTGTGCTTTCTTAACTGATCAACATGTGGTTTCAGCCGCAAACCCAGCATACACCCCAAATGGCATGCTTCATCATGTCTAAAATCAGTGCACCAGCTAAAGTAGTAAATCTGTCATCTAGTATCTAGTAATCTTTAAACCTGGGCTATGTATTGAGGGACAATTAAAATATAACTGGGCAATATCGATCATATCCCAATCCCACCCCATCTCTCTCTCCCACTTGTTTCCTGTTTACTACTTCACTGTCCTATACTAATAAAGGCAAAAAGCCAAAAAATACACTTTTAAAAAATATATAAATAAATAAGAAGAAGAACACATATTGCAGTTACACTATTGAGGCACTAGAGAGCACTACTTGCATGATTATTTAACTTTGTAAATTGCGGAGTATCTGAACATCAGATTAAATAACATCAAATATTTTCCGGTAACACTTTATTTGAATGTGTCGCTGTTACAGTGTACCTACCTAATTAGTTACAGTGGTACGACCTGTGTAGCAACATGTACTAACATGTTCTAACATTGTACCAATTTGCCAAATTTTTTCATCAGAGGCAAAGGGCTGACCTGAGACCTGCTGGATGGGGTAAATCTGCATGATAGATTTAATATACAAACCATTCTTAGCTCCAGTCAAGGCCTCATTGTCCTCAGTGTACATGTACTGTAACAGCTGCACTGCTACACCTTTGTTACTCTTGTGTACCAGTTAATTACTTGCACGCATATGACATGTCTTTGATGTCTTGGAACATGTCTGCCATTACCCTACATAGCACATGTATCAACTGTGTTTGTACATACTTATTACTCTTTGATACAGTGGTATAAACCCATTAAAATGAAGTGTACCAGTGATGTACTAACATGTACATATTACATGTATGTTGTGTCACTGGTCTGTTTTTGCCTACCTGTATAGCACATTTCAAGACTTGAGATGAGGACATACATGTAATATATAATATGTATGCACTTATCTGGTACACTTTATTTTAATGGTTTTGTTCCACTGTATTAAAGAATATTTAGTGTTTACCAACACAGTTGATATGTACTTTGTAGTGTACACTGAAGACAGTGAGGCCTTGACTGGAGCTAAGAATGGTTTGTATATCAAATCTATCATGACCAGATTTACCCCATCCAGCAGGTTTCAGGTCAGCCCTTTGCCTCTGATGAAAAATGTTGGCAAATTGGCAAAGTTTTGTAAAAGCACTCAGTATTACAATGTCACAACTATATGTACTGTAGGTACCCACAAATACATAATGCATGTACAATGATAGTACCTGATAGTACATGTTGTTACACATGGTTGTACCACTGTACCTAATTAGGTAGGTACACTGTAACAGCGACACATTAAAATAAAGTGTACCATCAATTCGTGTACAATAAAATACATTAAAATGCAAAACTGTATTTGCATAAATGTGGTTATCGTTAAGTCCATCTGCATCTTTCGAATCTAAATAATGAGTGATATTCTCAATGTCAGTTGTTTTCTTGAAATGTTTGCCTCTCAAGCTGTCTGTGACACAAACACACATGTTAAGATACTGCAGACGGCCCCAGCCGTGGCGCGACTGGCTGGGGCACCTGCATCGCAAGCCGGCGACCCGGGTTCGGTTCCCGCCCCGTGGTCCTTTCCGGATCCCACCCCTACTCTCTCTCCTGCTTGTTTCCTGTCATACTCTCTACTGTCCTGTCCAATTAAAGGCATAAAAAGCCCAAAAAAATAATCTTTAAAAAAAAGATACTGCAGACATAGGGAATGCTCAAGGCATTCTAGTCATCTACCCTGGCTTGCCATATGGCATAGTGGTGTAGTAGACATATGACTGCACACTCTAAATTACATGCATCCTGTTCTCTCCCCCACCACATTGTTTGTGAGAATCATTTTTGTCTGCTTCCTGTGGTGATAATGACTGCCTCTGTATCACACGCAGCACACAGGCTACTGCCAAGGGAAGGTGGATGAACTGTAGTGAGCACAGAGGGGAGAAAAGATTACTTTTGAATTTGTGAGTCAGGTAGATATTGATCTTTTGCTTATCTCTGGCAGGGAGGTGTCAGCACTGGAGTTATGATGGTGGGATATAACAAGGATTGTATCAATACAGCCTGGATGAGCAACCTGTGCAAGATTCGGCCAGAGTCAGACACAAGCCAGATGTGGTCAGTCTTGATTCAGTCTTGACATCAGATAATGGATTGTCGTCCAAAAACAGAAAGTAGATAGTGGATGTCGATATAGGTCAAGACTTCACTTTTTTGAACATAAGACACAAAGACAAGAAGAAAAAACAATTACAGTTTTTCTCGATTGTTAACACACATTTTCTGAAAACATGCCTCATATTCTCAGAACTCTACACACAAATCCAAAACAACACACACAATGGGCAAAACTCCACAATTCTCCTGCAAAATGACACTTTACCTTCAAAACAATGTAATTTCTCCTCAAAATGCTCTTTTGTTCTCAAGAGACACACACAAACCATCATATATCAAGACATTTGTAAGGACCAGTTGAACACTGATGTGCTCAGTGTAAAACACTACGATGAATTGAAAACACTTCTTCTCCATTCATCATAATGACTTGGGCCTTTTTTTGTTCAGTGTTACACTACAAACAGTACTACAAGCAGTAGATAAGCTGATACAGTAAGTTGATATGCTTACCCTATCAATATTTTGAAATATCTCATTGTTTTCTATTATTTTTCTTTGTATTTGCTGTAATGTTATGCCGTTTTTTGTAGGACAATGCTCATGATTTCAGTTTCCTGTTCAGGAGACAGAAGCCCTTGTACTGGTAATCTTTCGGCTGCCAAACAAATAGTAAAATACTGTAAACTGTGTAGGAATTCAAAGTAGGATTACTTTCCCCAAATACTTGAAATACAGTATACTTTATTTTTACAGAACAGCCCACAGGCAATACTGTACTACTGTGCTCATTGAGCTGTATTGTACTGTCCGGTACTGTACTGTATTGATACGCAGCACTGCAATGTTCTAGTGGCTCGGATCTCATCAGAGATTACGGTCCTTGGCCTCCCCGTCCTCCTCCTCTTACTCTCACTCCTCTGGCTCTGCCTCTGCCTGTACTACTACTGTAATACTAAAGCTCTGATTGCTAATTGTAAGACTGTGTGACAGGAGTTTGCCCATCTGATGAGTCAGTGTGCATGGTAGGGCAGTTAGCTTTAGAATTTGAATGGCAGTGTGTTCCTTGTGAAAACAAGATATTTTATTCATGAAAATTGTGTCAAATGCAGAGAATTGTGTGTAGTGCTGTGAAAAAAGTGTGTTATAGAACTGCAATTTGAGTGTAAAGCAGAAATTGTGCCTATAGCTAAGCAGAATTGGTTCAGGAGGTTGGTGCATGAGTTACATATTACAGGAATTGTGTGTCAAGTACCAGAAATTGTGTGTTAACAATCGAGAAAAACTGTAAGGTTTCATAACGAATTGTACACAATTTAAGTGGGGAATCTGGAGAGGTTAAGCAATTGCTAAACCTCAGGCACACGTTAGCAAAGTGGTGTCTGCTATCAGCTCGCCATAGGTTTTATTACTGTAAGCAGGCAGGGAAAACGACTAAATATGACCCCCCTACTGCCAGCCAGAGTCACTGCAGACTGGTGAAGTGGAGTTTTCACAGCCACACTGCTACAGTAGTGTCATGCTTTAAGGCGTCGTGCCTGCACTGTGATAAAAATAGTTCATTCTTCATCTGTGATAAATCCATTTTTAGTCAGTCTGATCTGAAAGAAAACAACAAAATGTTACACGAGGCCATTACTTACTTTGCCTTGACTTGTCCAGAGCGGTTGTTGTTGGCCAGAACCTGTTACTTGATCCCATTTTCTGATAAACCATAGTGAACCATAGCTAAAACTATGCAAATATACAGTGTATCCTATCTGTGGTCCAAAAATACATTTCTCACCACTTACCTCTCCTGACAGTGTGCCCTCCGCGTGTCCTGCAGGGAAACTACAGATGCTAATCCATAAAAACTGCAACCATGGATATAAAGTTCTCAGCCACTGCGCCGAATACAGCCGTGGGCCAGGCCATTTAAGATGTGAAGATTTGAAAATAGCTAAATATATATAGCGCCTTCGAAAGCTTCTGATAAGTTCAGGCACAGGCATGTTCCTTGTTGTTGGCCACGTGCAACAGTTTCTCACCAAGGAAAGTTTGTTTTGGACTGTCTAAGCCATGTTTAGCAAACGATGCACTCTGCCCTCAGTTTCTTGCCCTCTAACGACTCAGCCACACATGGTTGATGTTCTCTGTTGCTTGAGTTCAACGTACACGTTGTTCCTCTTTAAAAGAGGTAATAAACAAAATGTTGAAATATGTTGTAACTGTCCAGTAAACAGAAAAGGCAGCTTAGAACAGTGTTGTTTTCCAGGCCTGTCACAGAAACACGGCATTGACCTTCTGTCTTTCAATTGACAAAATAGTCATCTCCATGCACCGATTTCCCTATCAACAGCTGTTGAATCTCAAACTAGTTGGAGCCAACTCTCTCCAGAGTCCAGAGCTATTTTTATCACAAGAGGCATTGCATAAAAAGCTGTTTTCTAGGCCACTGGCACTCTGTTATGATGGAAACAGCTATGAAGCTACAAATAAAAAAAGTAATTACAAATCATTTTTATCATGAATTATGCTGTGAATTGTTCTGATGTGTATTCAAGTAAAATTTGTAATATGTAAAAATAGCTGTTCACATACAGTGGGGAGCACATGTATTTGATACCATGCTAAAACAGGAATATAAAATCATCATTTGACAATTGATCTTAATGCCTTAATTCAAAAACTAAGTAAAAATCAAACCGCCAAGGACACCAATGTTCTTTGTGATTGAAGAATGTATCGCAAATAGTAAGTATTGTAGTATTTGACCCCCTACCCTATATGGGAATTTAACATATGGGCAGGCAGATTTTTATTTTTAAAGGCCAGCTATTTCATGGATCCAGGATATTATGCATCCTGATAAAGTTCCCTTGGCCTTTGGAATTAAAATAGCCCCACATCATCACATACCCTTCACCATAGCTAGAGATTGGCATGGTGCTTTTTCCAGTAGGCCTATTAGCCTGTTTGATTTGCATTGAGCTCAATGAGCAACCTACACAAAAGGTTGGATTGTACTGTAGCATATCTCAGTGTTCTTCAGTTCTCATACCAGAGTATACCAGTTACATTTACACATTGCACTGGTGGTACCACTTCACTAGTGAGGCTTTGTGATGTTAGAGTGAAAGCAGATTCCAGTGAACAAAGTAAGCGGAAGTTTTCTGTTTTCTTCCCTTTAGCAGCCAAAATGCAAAGGATTTGAAGCAAAGTGTATAAAGTGCAAGATAATAGAATTTTTCTGGCTTTCATGATAGATGGCTTTCATCTAACAGTTAGCCTGTGGGAGACCTATACTGTCAGCTCTTTGCACTCTCTCTGTCTCCTCGCCATGGCTTTGCAGGGGAGAAAGGCAACACACAGAGGGGGCATGTTGAGTTTTTAGAATCTTGACGTCCTGATCAATTTATTACTATAGCCTATTACTGTACAATTACCATTATTGCCTTCAGCAATTCATCTGTTTCATTTTTTAGCTACAGCACAAATACCAAATCACATTTATTCAAAAATGTTAAATAAATTATAAAAAACATGATTTTAACATTACAGGCTCACGTTTTTGTAAATGTAAATACCTTCTACTGTGCATAAATGATGCAAAATCACAGTTAATTTATTAGAGTATAGGTGTGCTTGCTGCACACTTTTAAATTATATTGAAAAGCCAAACTATTACCATAGTAATCATAAATATTTCTTAAAACCACTTCCACCGACATCTTCTTTATGATTACATCTTCTTAATATCATAGTGCAGGGTAGTACTACCCAGTGCCCTTGTACTGCCAAATATGCCTAGCAGTGCCCCTGTGCCAGGTCACCACAAAGCATAGAGATCCCAGGCCCCACAACTACCGAGCTGAACTACCACTCATTTTTCATACTGACAGTTTAATGACCAGAATCATTATTTCTCTTTTTCCCTTGGCTTCTCCTTTTCTTGTTCTCCTCAATGCAGTCTTCCTGTTTCTATATCTTTCTCGACCCAACCTAGTCTGCTTTTGAGACATAATACTTACTGTGCACCAACATCAATATAAATTAATAGTGGCAGAAACAGAAACGTTTAGAAAATGAGTTCCTGTTCTGTGGTATTCGCTGCGTCTCTCACTACTTCTGTCTGAGAGATTGACAGTCTCTACTCAGTTAAGATATTTGGTGTGAATTATCCACTGTCTCCAGCGGAGAGCTCAATGGGATGGGTCTGAAGTAGATAGAGCTCTGACTCATATTGCCTTGGGCAACCATAGTGCCTAAACAAAGACCTGAGTCCTATTCCAATGCTGTATACTGTACGTACGTCATTCCACACCCTTGTTTTCATGATGCTCGGAGGTGAGACAGCCCAAACCACACCACACCACACCATCATCTTTTCTTTTGTGATTCTTTTTTGCTTTTCTTGTCACCTGACAGCTCAGTAACAAAGAGTTTGAAAGTTTTGTGTTAAAATGTTGTGTGTGTACATGAACTATATTATAAGCTATATTATATTAAAAAAACACCGTCAACAGTGAAAAGCTTGCAAAGCAGTTATATAGTTATCAAACAAAAAAACACACTCATTGTATTTATTACTTCTCCTCTCTTTTCTCTTCACTTTGACTGTATAAACATATAAACAGTACATAAAAATATTCACCACATTATTTCACAAACATAAACTGTATATACGGTATAACATTCGACTGTAAAGCAATGTCTTTTTGAGACTGCACTAGTTGTTGTCAATGTTTTTTTGTAATAATTATGTACTTACTATATGAAAACTGCCCATGATCTTCATGCACGTGATAACTTAACCTACCTTTGTCTTTCTCACCAAACAGCGAGTCCATGTTGAAAGAGCTTTGATTCATGGTCATTTACACAGTATGTGATGGTGACAACTGGAAGGAAAATACTGCTCTCTAACCGTCCAGCAATAATGTCATTATTACGGTAACAATCACGCTGATGATCACTGATGTCCACTTACATTACCAGTATCCAAGATGATACCTCATAGACACTGATCATACATTGAAACGTAATTATAGCCACTGTATTCCTGGGGTCCCTCCCCACTCAGTTGTGGCTAAAAAAATGTGTATTCAGCTTGTATTCAGACATAAATTGCTGGGTTGCTTGATTATCATTCATTCCTCCTTAATATCATGTACACATGTTTCTTTGTTGCATTTTGTTGTTGTTTTCTGTAGTGTTCAAGTCAAACTTTTATGAAAGGGCTCCCAGTGAGAAATCTGCTTTAACTACAGCATGACAATTATTTCACGCCATGACAAAACAAAGCTCTTCCTTCTAGGGAAAATCGAAAAGGATTTTCAATAACATCTTGAAAATATTACAGGTGAAATTGTGTTTGTCACTGACTGGAATGGATAACCGCGTGTGGCTGAACGGATTGGCGCTTGGGGCAGAGTATCTTGGCGAAGGCCCTGCGAAAGCTGCTGTGGCACAGAGGGTACAGGAAGGGGTTGATGGCGGAGTTGAGCCACAGGAGCCAGAAGGTGACCTCGTACCAGTGGTGCTCCACGCACGTCCCGCTGCAGGCCGCGCGGATGATCATGAGCAGTGTGTAGGGCGCCCAGCACACGGCGAACACACACACGATCACCGCCAGCGACTTGGCAATCTTTTTGTCGCGCGACAGCCTGGAATGTCCTCCGCCCCTGCAGGGGGCGCTGGAGGAGGTCGGGTGGCTCGGCCCGGCGCCAGAGAAGGACAGAGTCCAGCCTCCGGTGATCTTCCTCCTGCCTTTCGTCTTCCTCATGGAGAAGCTCACCGACTGGTTGCTGCTGGGTTCACCGCTGGACGACGGCGACAACTCCTCGTCCTCCTCGATCACCGCCGACACGGCCGCCGGCTCGCTGGACGACACTTTGCGCGTTTTGATGAAGAACACAGCCGACGCCCCTCCGCTGGAGTCCCTCCACCTGCGCTCCTCGGCCAGCTCCCCCCTCCCCTTGTGCCCCGCCCTGCCCCTGGTCTTCTCCCTGCGGTGGATGTTCAGGTAGATGCTGAAGTTGAAGAAGGCCACTGACACCAGGGGCGAGAAGAACTCGAAGGTGGACGCACTGAGCAGGAAGTACCAGGTGCAGTAGAACTCGGCGAAGCACTGGTCCTCCGGAACGATACTCTTGCCTACCACCTCCTCCCAGAATATGATGGCAGGGCCGTAGAGGAGGAAGGCCAGCACCCAAACCATCAGCATCTTCCCCACCGCCTGATTGGTCATGCCCTGCTGGGCTCTATAGCGTACCTGGAGGAGAGATTCACAATAGGGCTTTTAACAAAAACATTAAAAGTGGCTGAAAGTCAAATGTTACATGTTGCTAAATGGGTTAAATGTTGTTAAATGTTGCTGTTATGAAACCTATATATTAAAAATATGTTACCCTATGAGCAAAATGCACCAGAATCAGCACTATTTTGGCACAATAATTAGATTTATTTCCTCTCTCATATTTAAAGTTTCTAACCACAAATAAGAGCTTAATAGATGAAGTGATGTTGTCTTTGACAACTGGCCCAGGACAATGGCTTACCATTCCTGCCAATATCTGACCAAGCTGTCAACATCTGTGAGAGCTGTTGATGATGCACTTTGCATGATTTAGTTTTGCTAAATGTGTTAATGTGATGTTGGGATTTTAATTTCAGACCATTGCCACACTTTTGGGAAATATTTATATCATCTTTTCATCTTTATATATTTCCATTTGATGCAATTGAAACAACTGTCAGCTGGCAGGAGTACACAGCGTAATATGGAGCAGCTGGCATTTAGTTTACAGACAAACAGTCATAATGGAGCACGAGAACAGTAGTTCAAATGGCCTACCACCACAAATAGAGACGCATTCTGTGGGAAACACTGACAGAAGTACAAACACACTCATTAAAACACAATATGAGGGTTCAACAGGAAATGACTGTGGGTTTCCCAGAAATTACAACACTACACATTTTAGTTTTACCATTTCAAACTATTTCAACTTAGTCTGAGATAAGCTCAATCTTTAAAATTGAACATTAAAATAAGCACTGAGCTGCAGGGAGAAATCCAAATCACTGGCAGATTAGGCAGGGTTTACCCATCCTCATTTTAAATACTATTTTCATTTAAATAATAAGTATTAGAAATAGGTAATATAACGTCCATATAATGTTATACAATGTCATATATTATAATGTTCATATTCTTTTTGAATGGCATTACTTCTGGTGGCTGTTAGGGAAAGCACTAATTAAAACATCTTATTATTTTATACACATAAAAACCAAAGGTCCTTTTATGCAATTACAGAAGAAAATGTGAATGGTGAATGAGACCAACCAAGTCTAATGGATCAAAGGTTTTTGTGGAAAAAGTTAATGGCAAATGACTCATGATGACTTAATGCTAAATGAGCTCAAGGTCTAGCTGTTGAACGCTCCAGGTAACTGTCAATGGGACTTTACTACTTGTCTGTGTGCCTCATTTCCATTCTAAAAAAACCTGTCATCTCTGTGATGAATACACAGGAGACTCTGCTGAGATCATTTGAAAGGTAGACTGTTTACTTCACGATGGAATCTTAAACAGCAATGTCTCATATCTAAGTATTACATTTATATGTGTTCCTCTACTTTACATTCATTGCTGAAAAAGAGATTCCTCATTGAAGTCTTAATGGTCTTCAAGGAACCACTGACTTGGTACTGAAGGCAGAGAGTACGAGAGTAATCTTCCCTTTAAAATTAAGGGGAAGATAAGAGCAGTCTTTAATCTCTGCAGTACTTGCACTGTGCTGCTTGCAGCAGACCTTTGAAAAGCTCCAGGTATAAAACAATTCTTGGCAACATTCCTCTCTTTCCAAGGAGCTTTGTAACAGATATTGATGGTCATGTTTTCAGACCACTGAGTGAGTCAACTATGGTAGCATGCAAGCTATTTTATGGTCGGTTCTTTATTGGTTTAAGGATGCTTCAACACGAAAATCAATATTTATATAAAATAACTCATTCTCAGAGTGTTTCCAAATGTCAGACCAGCTCCATGCTGGGTGAAAGTATGTCACTGTGTCTGCCATGTATTTGTGAACTGGATTTGCAACCTGTGAACTTTCTCTCCTTCTCTCAAATTCACTTCATTTTTTCCCCTTAGGTCACTTCAGGATAATGGATGCTATTTAAAGGCACCACAATCACAGCACCATTTAATGGACATTTGCTGCAAACATTTTTATCTTTAGAGACTGAATTCAGTCTACCATTTCAGTGGGCAATTTGCAGACTTGATCCATTGATTCCTATCTGGTCATAACATTTTTACTCCATCGGATTATAAAGGTCATCAAGAAAGGTGCAAAACCTCACTTGCATCCCCTGTGGTCAGAAGACATTTGATCTGTGGAGAGCACCAAATGGTGACGGCACCCCTGGCACAGTCTGATGCTATTGATCTGACACAGAAAGACTCACTGACACATACACAGTCAGTCAAGGGCCTTGTAGCGGAGTCGCTTTCCAATGCTATTGACAACAGGCCTGCCGCGAGCACAGCTTCATGTAATCTCAGTGAATTGGACAGAGCTTATCTACGCCGTACCATTCAAAGCTTTTCGCTATGCTGTTTTTTTCCCTGTTATTTGTTTGTGTACTTGTTGCTGCACTCACCGCGCGGGTCACAGACAGGAAGCGGTCATAGCTGATGAGGACGATGTTGAAGACGGAGGCCGTGCAGAGCAGATAGTCTATCACCAGCCACAGCTTGCACAGGCCACGGCCCAGCATCCAGTGTCCAGTGAGGATATACGGGATGTAGATAGGAATGCAAAACACCCCTGAAAAGAGAGGTGTTTATGAAATAAATTTGGGTCGCACATAAATTGACAAGGTCGGTCGGCAACCTGAACCAAAACTATTTTTTTTAGGCCTACTGTATGTGGGGTACCAAGCAACCACGGAGAAGAACAGCAGAACCTTATAGATCTCAGCTCCCCTCTCTGGAAAAAGCAACCATGTGATTAGTTATTTGGAACCTTTTTTTTGTTGTTCCAAAGGATCTTCAAATGGCTTCAGAGAATGTCATACGAGGTGCATTTTTAATTTGTATGGTATTCAGTGACGTGTGTGACAGCAGAAATCTACGTGTTGAGCAAATACCTCAGACAATCTGTAGGTTGTGCATTTATATTACCCTCTATCAAATCATTTTTGGGGACCAACCTCATTTTTTAAACAGATTAACTAACTTGAAATCAAGAGCACATACCAGCCAAGCATGACAGAGTTCCCATTTTATGTTCACAGATGAAAGCCCTAATTGCATCCTCCATTCTATGCCTACTGATGACAGCTCAGTTTGTTAATTGGACTTGCGTACATGGCCTTTTGGAAAACTATTTTTAGTGTTTTTCCATTGCAAACCACATTCCATCTGAAATGCAATTGATACCTCAGACAAGACATGGCAGGGAGCACATCACATTTATTTCTCTCTCTTCCAGCTTTCAGGCTGAGCATTTCATTTTGGCTACCTTCACATAACCTGTGCACGTCAGAGAGTCATTTTGGCTACCTTCACATAGCCTAAGTGCACGTCAGAGAGTCCTCTTCCTCTAATCTTAGCACCATGCTGATTGACAGTCCAGGACCTGTGACACTTGAATTCCTTTAATCTTCTCATCTCACACACACACACACACACACACACACACACATTTTTTTTTTTCATGTGAGCTCTCACGGTGCCCACAGAGGTAGCTTATACATGTACCTATTGGCTAGGTGTGTCACAGGTCTGTCAGAAGATGGGATGTTCAAATCTCTCTCTCTCTCTCTGCCATCATTAAATCTCTGTCTACTTCCATCAGCAGTGACATGAGGTTTTGTTTTCCATGGCAAGAAGGCAGCTACTGCACTACATGTATGTGGAATCTGGGGTTTCACCAAAGAATCAAAAGAAAAAAATCATCTCAGTATTTCATAAAAGGTATGTAAGGTGCAGGTCTGACAGAATTGAGCTTATGATCAACAGTATCACCATCTCCTGATCTCTTCATCATGGTATGATTACAACAGGTGCAAATTGGAAAGTGCATATTCAAATTTGACGTGTATCATACAGTATATTTCAGCATTTGCAAAATTGCACACGTTAAAATGAATGTGTCATTCCATGTAAAATATATATTTATTTGTTGTCCGACAGTTGAAAAAGAAAAATTGACTTACCAACAAGGAAATCAGAGATGGCCAGGTTCAAAAAGAAGTAATTGCTTTGATTTCTGAGACTCTTATCCACGATAAAAGCCAGTATGACGAGCGCATTGCCACCCACCACTACGATGATTAGTGTTACCATTAAAATAGCCAGGATCACCAAAATGTATCCAGAGAGCGCAGTAGTGTTCTCGCTTCCGTCTACTGTAGAGTAACCAGAAGTGAAGTTCCAGCTTGCGTTCTGCACAGGTTCATAGGTTCCCATCGTGGTCAAGGCAGCAATCCCGGTATATTAACAGAAGACATTACTGATCGTCTTCCCAAGTTGCAGCATTGTCACCCCACCATTCACATGGGTTTACCACTCGATGTAGAGAAAAACATTTTAACGCGCACGTATCAGAACACCAAGATGTCTGGATTTTAGCAGCACTCTTGCAATATTATCCTTAACATTGTTGGTATATACTGTGCATTGAGTTCTCAGTCACTGGTCACTGACTCTAAATTCCATGCGATTTTCAGTGCAGCCAACCGAACACGCGCAGCGTATGCGTAACTGGAAAACCCAAGTGCTGACAGACACGGCTCTCTTCTTTCTAGGCGGACTTACAGTATGACGAACGATAAGAATCGTCTTCAAGACAAAAACGATAGACAAAAATGATCCCGAGTGTACCTGTTACACCTGTTGGATTCTCATGCCGTCTCATCTCACGTGAGGCTCACCTGCCGTCACGAGAATAACGTAGCCAAATGGAACATTAATGAATGGGTTGTAGGCTACTAACTTCCCCCTTTTTTATCTTTATATTATGTTACCTTAGTCTAGAGATAACTGTATCTATCTATCGAACTTGCTTGTCGAATACAGCTCAACATCTCCGCAATAACTGCACATTATCAGGTTAGTGGGCTGCTAATTAAATCGATGCAGTAACAGTACAACATGGAAAATAACCATATGCCACAGAATACTCAGTATGCAATTAACATATAAAGTAGCCAACCCCATGTGAGTGGAATATACATGTAAGCCCATATAGCAAACTAAAAACAAAGCTATTTTAACAACACATAATACATTTTTATAACTGACATTCAATAGAAAGATTTGGTGAGCATTTGTATAGTAGCCTGTTAGTTGTAATGATGACTTTATAGGATATGTGTTTTGATTCAAGTATGCACATATATCTGACATACTGCAGAAGGAAATGAACAGACTTTCACACCTCCTTTAAGACACAGAGGAATATACTTTTAAAGGCAGGCCATTTCTTCCCAAAGAGCTGTGATTATATAGCACATCTGGGTCTCCTTCTCTGGCACAAAAATATTGGAATTTGCATTTTCATGAATGACATCCTTGGTTTGTTACAGCAGGAAAATCATAAATTGGTAGAGCCAGGTGGGCACATAATACAAAAAAAACAGACAGAAGACAAGTGCCTGCGCAAGACCACTCACAATAATAGGATGCCGAATGCAGACTCAATGTGCTTTCACAACTGGCAGTCAGTGAATACTGCATGTCTTGGGGCTCTCTCGATATCTCTCTCCTTCCCTTTCCTTTACTAGTCTCGGCTCTGACGTGAGCGTGTTAACTCGGTTGGCTCTACAGCCTCTGCCGTGCTACAGTAGGTCCCCATGTGACAGCACGTCGTTGCACTTGCTCTCCCTCCCCTCCCCTCACACCACTGTATCATCAGCCTTGTAGCTGGCCATTGTGAGGCCAATAATTACCAGCTCTCACAGTGCTCTTTTTCCCCCTTTTAGAATGAGTCAGCCAACACAGAATCACCAATATAGACCGGCTAATGTACCCCCAGCTGCACTAAAGGGGCTTTTGGGGTATGAGTAACGGTGATGTGATGGCAGAGATAAGTGTGTGTGGCACAATGTATTGGACACATAGTTGTCAACGCCAGGAAGGGCCATGACGAATGTAAGAGGGGGGCGGAGGTCTGATCGGCTGCCTGATAGACAGATAGACTGTCAGGTTTCCTAAATGAACAGATGTGGGAAATGAGACTGTCTGTCCTCACATCCACCCGCCTGCCATTGTCACTTCACATGATTAATAAATAATACATGTAATGACAGGGTTTTTTTTTCAGTCTTTTTTGTCTCTGCATAACCATATACTGATTCCCTTGAAAAATGAAATCATTGAAATTCAAGAGCACTGTCAAGAACACTGAACTAAAAAATGATCATGATTGTTGTGACAGAAAACAACAACAGATGAAGAGCATTTTTAAGTGTTTTTCCTTGGTACCCACCACATCTGCCTTAAAACCGAAAGAGGCCATCAGCTCTAAAACAAACCTTTGATTAACATTAAAGCAATTAAAGACAAAGGGCTCTTTCAATATCTCGATAGCTTTTGGATCATCTGACAGTGCCCTGTGAGTGCTTGAGCAGACTAGTGGCACACGACCCAGCAGAATTCATTTGTCTCTCCAGCTGCCTATTTCCATGGAGGGAACAGGCCCGAGAGTCACTTAAAGAGAAAGGCACGGCACCTCCCCTCCTCTCCTCATCTTTGATCTTCAAATGAAGGGTCTGGGCCCCATGTTTGGGTGAAAAGGCCCTAAAAATTCATGAGCTCTCATCAGAGGGGCCAAAGATAACACATGCCCTTCCCTGATTAGCCTGATTTTCATTTCATCTCAAGGGTCCTATTTTCAAGCAGTTAATGCCCTTATATGAGTAATGTGTGGTTAGGGGCAGTCTTAATGGTAGTCTTTAGAGGCTAAAAACTGCAAATTTCAATCCTGATTTCTTCGCAGAGGTGTGAAATTGCTCACAATTTTTGTCATTGAATTTACTGTTGCAGCACAACAGTGTTGAATTAACCACCTTTATCCAAAATTACGCTATGTAAATGGGTCAGAGGATGACATGTGCTTTTCACATCAAACTTTTTCCATGGAAAAAAGGCTTTTGATGGATGTGGGCGAGAGATTATGTTGCTATACTTTATGGTCTGCAACCACCGACAGAGTATGCTGAACCCAAGCCTGCAGCCCTCGTGTTTCAGGAATGTCCAGTCAACAGGTAAATACCAGCTGTCAAACAAGGAAAACACTGCAGGAAAATATACCAGTCTGCCCTGAGACCGCGAGACAGCAAGAAAATAATAGGAGAGAGACCCAAAGAGGCAGGGAGAGGAGAGTGAAGAGGTGAGAGAGGTCATTGAAATGATTTCATGTATGAGAGCGGCTTGGGGAATCAACACAAACTTACAAGCTACATGAGCACAACATAAACCCTTCAACACGCCTGGCTAAAATTGACAACTTCGATTTCACCTAAACCTTTTACAAATCACAAAATGCAAAACTGGCAACAACTGTGTCACTGTGACAAATGTCTACATTTCGTGCCTGATTTTTGTGATAAGATACGCTACAGGTGGAATGCTATTTATACATCCACCGCAACCCATTAATATTAACAGATAAAGAGCCAACTTGACAGGTCACGAAAACACCTCAATCTGGTTGGGTGATCACCACATACTAAGCATAACTGTTCAGAGTCATTAACAGTGATGATTCAAGTTGATAACCACTGCAACAAACCTATGCAAGAGTTTGACAAGGAATTTTAGTCACAATCTTGAAGATTTGCAAGGATCCACTGCTAAAGAGCAGCACATTTCATTACGCAGGATGGGAGCATTCAAATGCAGAGGGACGCCTCCCTTGGTTCATCAGACAAGGGAGAAGCGAGACAACGAGAAATAAACAGGATGAGGATGCTCTCGAAGGAGACGAGGGAGTTTAACCCGCGAGAGAGGAGCTGCACTGAAAAAGGCAAATTAGTATTCAGCAGGAGGTAGCTCTGTAGGAGAAAGGTGGCAGAAGAGAAGGAATAGAACAAGAGTTCAGGGAAGGAAAAAAGAACAGGAGGAGAGCTGGATGGAGGGTTTAAGAAAGGGATGAGGTGATGAAGGGTATAAAGGAGACAAGAGGTAGAAAAGTGAAACAAAGGTGAGTGAGGTGAGATGTGAGGAAGGTGTGGGACGATGAGACGGTTCTAGCGGCAACGAGAAAAATCAAAAGAAGCATCCATGCTGACCATAAAAGAGGAGGTCGTGGGAAGAGGAGAGGTCTGAAGTCAAATCATGTTAAAATCACTGGGGTACCAAAGATGCCAAAGGCAGAATTTTTGCTTTTCACAGCAAATACAGTGGGCGCCATTGTCGCTGTGAATTTTTATGCAAAGAACCAGATAGTGAAGTAGGAAGATTTTCTCTTGGGTAGGAAGATTTTTATATTTCATGAGGGATCAGATTCAGAATATTTATTTGATGGCTTTGGCAAGAGGAAGATGGCACTATGTGTGGGGCTTTCGGAGGAATGTAAGGCTTACCCTTTTGATGGACTGTAAAACTTCAACCCTAAAAAGAAATGAATCCAAAAATTTCCAAAAAGAAGTGGTTACAGAGATGGTCTGATTAACACCATTTGCATAGTCATTTTTGCCCATTAATGTCACTAAATGTAAGAGACAGGGAGACGGACATGAGGAGAGATTTTTTAATGTGAATCAGACACCCTGGTCAATCAGCAACTTATTAAATAGGGAATTCAATTTTAAACATATAACTTGTAATGGCACGAGTTGGATATTGTTTGAGTTGATAAGGCAGCCAAAACCAGATGTCAGACCCCAATCCGCTCTCCATACAATCTGCTTGGATCTTCACATAAATGGTTTTGGCATGTGTCGGAACCTGTGCTTCACTACCTAACACCGGTCCTGTGTACAAAGTGGCATTGCCATTTGCCATTTTGTCTGATATTCGGGAACTACATAATATAAACAGGGTTTCTGTTTTTAATCATAAAATAGCCGTTGGCACGATACATTCTGCACAAATACTATTTTGATTATCATCATCACTACATTGCACATGTAATCATTTCTACTATACTGAGACCGTTTTTTTCTTCTGTGAACAATGCACATATACATTTACTGGATGCCTCTAAGAGAGACAAGGTCTCCTGAGAGACCTGAAGGAGCCTGAGTATCTGAGTCATGGCAGTCAGCCATCAGCGTACATCCACAGCCTTATGGCTCACGACAGCATTCTTTTAATAAGGCATCAGTGATGCCCATCGACATCATTCTTACAATTTCAGTTTGTTTGTTCTTTGCTTAGTTATTCTCTACCCCTCCCGCCACATCTATCTATCTGTCTGTCTATCTGTCTGTCTGTTTGTCTGACTTTAAAGCTGACAGTTTTTCCCTTCATCTATCCTTCCTCGTTCTCCATCGGGATTGCCAGAATCCAGTAGTTTCATCCTTTACTTTGTCTTCTTGCCTCGGGACTTTTTGCTCTTCCCTCCGCCTTTGACTGCTTCTTCCTGGGGAAGGAGGGGAGAGCGAACAGGTAAACAGTGTTAGACACAAGTGAGGAACGTGAGACTGGGCAAGTTGACTTCATCACCCAGAGGTTCAGCTCTGCTGGACTCTTAGCATCTTATTCATTAGCCCAAGGCTAACTCTGGTACAATGCATCAAATGGTTCCTAACAAATAAAATTAATAGTTGAAAATAAATATTACAATTCACAACTGTCTTTTATTTGGATAACACTCCTGTTTTTGATTAGATCTTACACAACAACCAGTTCGAATTACAATATGAATCCAAATAAAGGTTTTGGTTTCCTTTTTACTTAAAAGGATGAATCTCTTAATCCTGGAACAAACTGAATAAATGCATTTGAAGGGATATGTACTCAACAGGTTGTCTATTTAAAATATTGCATATTTGTGACAATATTTAATGACGTATCATGGTGAGGTTTGCTGAATATATCCCAATAGTCTCTACTTCAAAAGAATTTTTAAACACTGAAAGCCTCAGCCTTTTCATGTCGAAAGAAATACAATACCGTATTATATATGAATGCATTATCTTCTGCTTTTGACACTTCACACACTTTAGCAGGAATCCAGAAGCCTTTCTTCTCCCAGGAATATGCTGGGAGATGGACAGGAAAGTAATTCCTGAGTATTCTCCTGACTGAAAATACCCCTACAATCAGGTCAGGCCACTGTGATGCTTTGCTCTCTGTACCACTGTAATGCAAGACTAATGGTGCTTTCAGTGCCTCCGTTCATAGAGCCAACTGCTGTGAAACACCTGCTCTTACCTGTCATCTTCACTACAGTCATCTATGAGCTGCTGCCTGTACATTATAACAGGCCATCTGTAGCACTGCAGCATGGCCTGACTTTGGAAGTCACAGTAAGACTTGTGGGGTAAATTGTCCCAAGCTCAGTGCTGTGGTAACCACACGCGCATATTAAACTACTACAAACAACATTTAGAAACTGTATTTGGTGGAAGGGAGCCAGATGACAGCCAATTGTCACATTTCCTGCATGTTTCAGGAGCACAGCACATGCTGGGTAGCGACATGCCAGCACACGGTGGCATATTGTGACATAGAGGCTGGCAATCAGACGACCCAGCATGTCGGAGCTGGGAGAACAGCTAGGCAGGGAGCAATCTGATGGAGTATCTGTTGTGCTGGATCTCGTCTTTTATTTCAACACAGGGCCAATTTCAAGGTGACAAACCAAATCTTAAAAGGTGAAATATTTCTGTCTCTCTCGCTCTCTCTCTCTCTCTCTCTCTCTCTCTCTCTCTCTCTTTCTCTCTCTCTCTCTGCGTTAGTTGTGTAGTTTTGTTTACATTACATTCATGTGGTGCAATTTCACTGGTAACTTTGGTAAGGATAATCACTGGTAAGGATATCAGACGGTGTGACTGAAGACCCATGAGATTTGTCAATAAAGCTGAAGAGTTGTGTGTATAGACACATACACGTTAGTCTGAATAGACTATGTGATATTATTATCATGTGATAATTGCCGTCTCATCGATGCTGTGATTTTGCAGCCTAGCAATGACAAAGTCTTTTTCAGTGAGACTGTCTCATTGTCTTAGTGAGGGTCACAGAAGAGTCATTTCACCAACCCTGGAGTCGATTTGTTTTTGCGGTGACAGATCCTCTCTTGTTCATTATCAGAATTTACTTCGTTGAAGTGTTTGAGTGTTGACATTTTCCCTAAATTTAGATTTGTATTTAGTTCGCTTCAGTTAACATCAGGTACATAGATCATCAGTTGTTCATTTTCAGAATGGAAACATAAACGTTCAGAACACCACTGCTTATTTCAGGCTTCTGTCTGAAGAGCTTTTCTTTTAACTCCACACAACCTCATCTAATATTTATTTCATGGTTGGCAGGCACAGATCTCATGCTGCATGAATAGCAAGGGTATGTTAAGATTACTCCTCAAACATAATGATATGCAACCGCTCACTTCAAGAGAGTGTTCTATTGTTATATGTACTATATAGCGACAGCTGTATTTCAAACAAAGACTTGTAAATTGTGAGTTGATGCTTTGTTGTTGCCTTTTCTTTGGGCATCATAACATGACTGCTGTGGCCTTTTAAGACTTTTGTGTACTTGTGTTAAAGGAACAATCAGGGATTTTACACGTTAAAGGTACAATCAGGGTTTTTACTAGTGCTGTCAAAAATATTGCGTTATTAACACGTTAACGCAAAAAAAATTAACGGCGTTATTTTTTTTACTGCGAGATTAACGCTCTTCCTGACCTGTGTGAAGTTTTTTCATAAACTGCTGTGGCCACTAGAAAAACTACAGGACCCGGCTGTAAACCAGAAGCAAAACAGTAAGCGCACCCCACAATGCCATTGTTTAGATGTCCAGCTGAAGACGTTAAAATGGTCTGCTAACAAACTAATAAATGTAAAGTTTAGTTTTTGAAACATTGCCAGGGTCAGTTGATAAGAGCAAAGTTATCTGCATGTACTGTCGATGTGAAGTTACCATCGTAGCACGACAACTTATTATTAGCCGCATTGAGAATTTACACGAAACTTAGAAGACGTTTGGTAGATCAGGCATTGGGGCAGATGCAGTTGCGCTAACGGGAGATTAGCCTACTGGACTCGGTAATGACAACTTATGTCGCGGTAACGTTAATGGTAGTGTCTGTGTGTCTGTGTGCAACATCTCTCTGGCTCTTCTCTCCCCTTCCTACTGCTGCGTTATCTGTCTTGTGCCTGTGTGTGTGTGTGTGTGTGCGTGCACGCGTTCATGCACATTCGGTGTGTGTGTGTTTGTGCATGTGAGTGAGTGTGTGTGCATTCGTGCACATTCGGTGTGTGTGTGTGTGTGTGTGTGTGTGTGTGTGTGTGTGTGAGTGAGAGAGAGAGAGAGAGAGAGAGAGAGAGAGAGAGAGAAGAACTATGTTTGAATTAGGCTTGAATTAGGCTACAACAATTCAGAGTATCTCGGGGTAACGTTAATGTGAGCGTATGTGTTTGTCTGTGTGCGACATCCCTCTGGCGCTTCTCTCCCCTTCCTACGGTAACTTAGGCTAACGTTATCTGTCTTGTGCCTGCCTGCCTGCGTGCGTGCGTGCGTGCGTGTGTGCGCGTGCGTTCATGCACATTCGGTGTTTGTGTGTCTGAGTGAGTGTGTGTGCATTTGTGCACATTCGGTGTGTGTGTGTGTGAGAGAGAGAGAGAGAGAGAGAGAGAGAGAGAGAGAAGAACTATGTTTGAATTAGGCTTGAATTAGGCTACAACAATTAAGAGCTTTTTTGTTATTGCAGTATCTGAACTTCTTGGAGGAGAGATGTTTGTTTTTTGCTCAGTGGTGCTGCCAGCATTGTGTCATCTGTCCCAATAGCCTACTTACTGACAGTATTACTACAGACATGAATGGCTGTAACACTATACTGTGGTTTGCAATAAAAATAATTAAAAAAAAACATTACACAGAGCAAGACTACCCACTTTACTTTGATATGAGTATTAAAATGATAAATCAAGGGACATTTTGAACAGATAGAAATGTGCGATTAATATGTGATTAATAGCGAGTTAACTAGGACATTCATGAGATTAATCGCGATTAATTTTTTTAATCGATTGACAACACTAGTTTTTACACGTTTTCAAGCCCATAATATTCTTTTTGTCAAATTCAGCAATCATTGCCTCACAACCGCTAGCTGCCCATTCTGTGGGTACACTGTAAAAAAAACACAGACAAAGTGGGGGAACCCCCCCCCCTGCGTAAATACCCTTCCCTGGGGATACTGAAAGTAGGTGTGTGCGACCACTCTGGCATGTTTCATTTGATCATTTGTAAAAATACAGTATGCTGTACGATTTTGCACACAATCGTCTGCTAATATATTTAAACATAAACCCAAACGAACACAACTTCCTGTGAAATCCCTGACTGCGCCTTTAACACCTGAAAATCCAATCTTGGCTGGGAAAACACAGGCACAAATGCACAAAGCACGCATTGTGATCAGAATTTAATCAGATCTATCAGACCAAATCTTTTCATTTCAAATCAGCTTGGTCTTGTATGTAATCAAGGCAATAATGTGTGCTTTTTGTGTTTGTCTATTTTGATTGTATACTTAATCTGCAATTCTAATTATATATAATGTGACCCTTTAAAGCGCAATCAGTCGCTTTGCGCACAACATTATTTTGAGAAAATCCACAATAAACAAACTTCCGGGTTAAAATGTTGAATTTCACGTTTTCGCATAATTCGACAGTAAGCGGTCTACAGTTTCATATCGTGAACTAATTTCACGGAAAAACATACGTCTTGACTGTTAAACCCGGTGAAGATTCAACACATCTGCAGTCATTCCAGTTGTCCACATGCTGCTTAAAAAGGTGATTTCTCCTCTTCTGGCATATTGTGACAGGAGAACCATGTCAACTTTGGATGCAGATATCTTAGCGATAGTTTGTGTAATACCCTCGATATACATATCGTTGGAAAGCTTAGTTTATGGCCGTTCACGTGAGCACAATAACTTAATTTTGTAAATGTTACCGAAACGACTGGTTTCGCTTTGCAGGGTCATACAATATCAATGTGTCATCAACATACAGGGATTTAATTTGTAAAAAAGGGCTAAATAATCCACCATGAGCTTTTTTTTATATCAAGACCATCGTCAAATCGCTTTCCTCTTTAGCTGCAAGCAGTGACTGAAAAGACTAATGTCTACATAAGATGGTGGCAATAGCTAATGAGTGACTGTTTAATCTTGGGGACTTCAAAGGACTGCCAAACAGCCCAGCCCCAAGTTTACTTAAGAGTGAACCCTTTAGAATTGCATCAAGTCTGGCTCGAGGCAGACAAGGGCTGTTGAGGAAGCAGTGCATAAGCAGTGGCACTTAAGCTACTGGCACTTACGTAACCTTCTATAAATAATGATAATAAAAAAGCCTCAGATATAGTATCATCCTCGGGAAATACTGTTTCCAGGAGTTTAGCCCTACTTTTCCCAAGAACGTCTGAATAGACGAGAACTTGTGATGAGACCTTACTTTTCAGCATCTCCACAATGCAGCTACATGTATACACCTTCCTCAGGAGCGGTAACAGAACAAGGCACTGGCCCTTTACAACCAACACATCAGCTGCCAGGGTCCGGGGAATCTGAAAGAGCCCTTCTGCATAATTTAATTATGACACTCCAAAGGGCCTGGTCCTGCCTAAGTGCTCACTCCGTTCATTATCATGCTAATAAATGACGGCGTGAACATGGGTCGTCGTCACAAAACAACAGGCTCAGGCATCTAACTGTTTCCAGCTGCAGGCGTTTATACTCCAGGCTTGTTGATGGGCAGATACTTTGCTCTGCCCACTGCAACCTCCAGTATAGCCTAATCCGCGAAAACCATATGTTACAACAAGCGTGGTCTTCAGAGTCTATTTTGTGAGTGAATGAGAGTGCTTAGCTTGTCAGAGAGAGAGTTCTATCATTACATGTACAGAGAACATGCACAGCGCTTGGTGACAAACATCCCAACCAGGCTCTGTAACCATGACAATGCTGCACTTTCCCATTCTGCACAGAAATGAACCGCCATCAAACAATAAACAATCCAGTCCCGTGCTACTCCAGAAATCAAACTCTCTCTTCCATAACCATGTCCTCAACCACAGAGGAAAGGAGTTCTCAATGGACGCAAATTGCGACTGACTAAAGAAGACATCGCTGCTTTGCCTGCGGTTTCCTTTGATTTTACCCAAACTCTTGAGGCTCACTGAAATATGATGCAAATGCCATTCCCTTTAGCCCTCACACTGATGCAAATGAGCAATTAGTCAAATCCGACTGGCAGACCCAATGAATCCCTGGGCCCTTACCGGACTTTCAGCATAGCCCTCCTGGACCAGGATGTTCCTGGCACGGTTGTTGATGTGTTTAAAGCGGTCTGGCCCCAGCAGTATGCCCCCGTACCAGCGAGTGACCACAACCATCACATTCCGAACATCCAGAATCTACGTGAAAGGAGAAAGCAGAGGGAACATGTTTTTGGTGAATGTGTTTTTTTTTTTGGTAAATACTACACAGAGGAAAGCACACAGAAGAAAAAGCATCAATGGGAATCTGAAACCGGTAAGAGCACCTACAGAGCAAACCCAAAAGTAATCATGTGCTTGTGTTATCCATCTGTCTATCAAACTATTTAAATCATATTAAAATGGGGGAAGGCATGGTTGGTGTGTAACAGTGAGAATGATGGTTGCAAATGAATCAGTCTGAGAAAGAGCTTTGTTTAGTCTGTCAATCTTGCCATGTCTGGTAGTTTGCCAGCATCAAGGCAGTGGGGCATCTGCCATCTGCCTGTTTTTATCTTTTTTCTGAAGGAGCGCACTTCAATGGGAATAGTCTGCTCTGTGGCAGGACATGTGTCATGGCTTTCAACCCGCATTCAATGGATTCAGCTGAGCTTAAAATGAATGGGAGAGGAAGTGGTGAGTAGAGGGAGTGAAAGAGAGAAGAGGAAATGAAGGGGAGACAAAAATGAATAAGGAAGATTCATCATTGTTGTGATCATTTTTCAACACATGAGTGAATTGGAGCACACCCTGAGATTATTACTGCTTTGCTAGACCAAAAAAAGACTGAATGAACAAATGAACCAAAGAAGCAAGCTGCCAACACAGACCTGTGTGAATGCACATCTGTCCAGATCTATTCCACTGAACACAGATGTTGTGTTTTGGGAGATGGTGGTGGTCTAGTGGTCAGGGATCTGGGCTCTGGTTAGCGGGATCTGAGCTCTGGTTAGCGGGATCTGAGCTCTGGTTAGCGGATAGGGATCTGAGCTCTGGTTAGCGGATAGGGATCTGAGCTCTGGTTAGCGGATAGGGATCTGAGCTCTGGTTAGCGGGATCTGAGCTCTGGTTAGCGGATAGGGATGGCAGTGGTGATTAGCAGTGGCGGATCTTGCCTTGGGTGGCAAAGGTGCAGCATGAGGCTCCAGTAGGGAGGCATAGGTTGTGGATGCAACAATTTCTGCTAATTGCAGAAATCATTTTTACTTTTAGGTTCAACACAGACTAGTCATGCTAGTGGAGCATGACTAGCGTGCGTGACCTGTAAACAAGCTGTGGAGGGTGGAGGCTTACTGAGTTGTGAGCAGCAGAGAGCTTCTGCAGAGGGCTGCTCCTCACAATCATGCTGCTCCTCTCTCTCATGCTCCTCCTGTCCTTCGTGCTACTCTTGTTCTTCTTGCTGCTCCTCTCTCTCATCGGGGTCATCCCTACGTTCCCCGGGTCCTACAGTATGTTCGCAACACATACCGGGGAACTTAAGACTCTTTTGGGGAAAAGCGGGGAACACAAGACCCTTTTTAAAATGTAAGAAAAAAAGGGTCCTATGTATCCCGGTCCCATAGAAAGTGGGGAACATAGATACGCTCCCCTTTCATGCTGTTCTTGTACCTCAAGCTGCTCCTCACTCCCATGCTGTACCCTGATTTCCCCCTCTGTTCCAGGCTCTTCTCTCCATTCTCATCTCTTTTCTCCTCCTCCTCTGCAGCTGCCTATTTGTCTCACTTTGCTTTGCACTTTTTTCTAATTCTCCTTCCAGCTGTCTCTTTGCTTTCATCTGCTGAAACCCTCCCCCCCAAAATACTGAATCTCCTCATCTCCCTCCCTAGTGATATACTGTAGGTTAGAGATATCAACATAAAAAATTATTAAAAGCATGTCACGTAGCTATTATGTTTAAATTAAATTAGCTCAGTTTCCAGAGAACTACAGTAGATATAGCTAGTTACAGTTTTTTCTGATTGCTTAAGCGCAACTATTGGCTATTTTTGCAAAACTCTGCACACAAATAACAAAACCTTTCACCAAATTATCAAAACATCATATTTCTCTTGCAAAATCAAACACAGCTTGATTAACTCTCCACACCTTCGTAAAAAATGGTGTTTCTGTATGAAACAGTAAACACAAGCCATCATTTACTAAGCACACAATGTGTCAACTACACACTGATGGTATGAATATAAGATATATCTGGCTTTTGCTTTCTCTGTGCACAAGGTAGGCTATAGTATGTCAGTTTGAAGTCATACTTTTGTCATAGTTCTGTAAACATACAGGGATCCAAGCTTCAAGTATTGGTGTTCACACTCATCAAAACAAATACAAAGTCAAAACACAAAATAGGAGACAAAAAAAAATATTTAAAAAATCTCATCATGACTTCTCTCTGGGTACGGCTACAAAATTTCATCTACATCGCATGCAATGTCCTTCTGTCCAAGGCACGGGGCTCCTTGTCCTTGTTGTCCTCTCTCTCTCGCTCATTCACCTCCTTGTTCTCTTCCTCCTCCTCTTTCTCCTACTTCTTCAACTCCACCAAAGCCATCGATATCTCAAAGTTGCGACACTACCATTGACTCCCGTGTACAAACAATGGCGGCACATCCGGTATGTCATGGTCGTTGAAAGGAACTATTCAATGGGAGAATGAATGAATATCTCAGGTGTTATAATAAGACTTTTCTACATGACTTATGGTCCTGTGCATAATAATGCATTTTCATTGAGTAATATATGTATGTGGAAATGCAGTTTAGAGTAATTTTCATTGAGTATTTACCGTAAATATTAATGCGATCGCTGCTGTCAATCCCGTAGTAAACCAGGATGTAATCGTGTGCCATACAGTTGGCAACACAGTGTAAATAATAATAAATGTGTGTATAATTTTGCTAGGAGTGTGTTGAAAATTTGGAAATTGAGTGTAAGCAGTGAAGTTCCCCATGTTTAAAGTTCCCCAAAAAGAGTGTTGTGCAGTGAATTGTGCCTACAGTTTATCAAAGTGTGTTTTACAAAATTTCAAACTGAGTGCAAAGCAGTGTTTGTGCTTTTAGTTTCGCTAACTCAGTGAGTGGTTTCGCTATGCGTATTAATAGTTTTAGAAATTGTGCTACAAGAATCACGATTAGCGCTTAAGTGTTCAGAAAAAAACTGTAACTAAAGATTCCACGCTAGCGGGGCATGACTAGCGTGCTAGCAGCTGACAGACTGACCAACATAAAAATATAAATAGCTGGGCTAAACGAAAACAAATTGAGACTCTGCAGAAATTGGGCTCTGCAGATAATTTCTCATCAGGCAGACAAAGTTAAGTGATTCACAATGTGAGAATAAAGTCTCTCCCTCTCTTGGGGGGAAACCATTTCAAATTCACTGAAATTGAGGACAAAATGAGACAGGATCCCCAATGTGTGATGTGCAGTGAATTGCTGGTACATGAAACATGAAACTTAACATGCTATAAAAAGTAGGCCAACAGGCACTTTGCATGTCTCAACAGGTACTGTAGCTCACTGGATCCATTAGCTTGAAAATATAAGGGTCACAACATACACATTGTGGTTCCCAAAGCCAGACCAGCTCAGAACCACTGACTTAAACTATATGTAGATGACACACAAAATTAAATCTTGCCCCTGCTTTTTTGATGGATGAAAGTATTCTGTTCCCCCTTGGTGAAACATGTTACCAGCTACTGCCAGAGCAGGGACACCCCTCTCTACCTTCAAAAAACTCCCGAAAACCCAGCTCCCAAGATCTGGCTTTATCTACAGTAGCACTTAAACTATCTTTTCATCTTTTGGAACTGTCATTTGATTCTTTGCCAGTTGTGCTTGCTGCACCACTGTGTCCTTGTCGCACTGCACTGGAAAGCATTGGCTAAATTACTTATTGTAAATGTAAATGGGTTGTGCAGACATTACTAACACAAACATAAGGTCAAGTTTATTTTTCAACCCTCTGATAATTTTGTCACGCTGCGTAAGAGTATGCAAATAATGTTTTCAAAACCTCAAAAAGGTAATTCCAGTGAGTTTCCTCTGAGTAAACCCAGGCAACTAAGGACATGGAATAGCAGTCACCCAACGCATGGCTCAACACTCAATGAGCGATTCCTAATGACCGCTCATTCATGCTCTACAGATTGTGGGTTACGCTTTGACTTAATAGACCATCAGCGACATCCACACTCTGCCTCTGATTTACAGATCAGTCATTGCATTAATGTTTCTTGAAATGAAGGGGGAGAGCCTGGAAGGAGATATGATAATCAAGGGATGTCATGCAACAAGACCCACAACACCCCCCCCCCCCCCCCCCCCCCCCCCCCCGCCCCAAACAAGATGACAGGAGAGGACAGGAGAGGAGAGGAGAGCGGAGGGAGGATAAAATGTTGATGCTGGAGATACCCTTAGGCACAGAGTGCCTGACAAGCTGCCTGGCTTTGATTAAAATGGTGCAATAGTTTCAGATTTTTTCAATGACTACTGAGTACTCTGTATAGGGTGGCTAACAGATGGAGATGAATCGTGTGGGTTTTTTTGGCCACCAGAGAAAGAGAGAGAGTGTGTGAGATGGGCATACAGGCATGACAAAGGGAGAGTAGATGACTCAAAATCTCGTTTTGGACTTCAAGTGCTACCAGGTGAGTTTAGATACCGGGATGAGATTCTGGAGCCAGTGGCAATTCCATATCTCCAGAATATGGGACCAAATGCCATCCTCCAGGATGACAACGCTCACCCCCATAGAGCTGGGATCATCAGAGAGTACCTCCAGAATTTGGGGAGTGGAGAGGATGGAATGGCCTGCCGTGATGCGAGTTCAGACCTCAACCCAATTGAACACTTGTGGGATCAGCTTGGGCGTGCTGTACGTGCCACAGTCACCAACAGAACCAGGTTGGCTGACTTAACAGATCCTTATTGAGGAATGGAATGCCATCCCACAGCAGAATATAGCCAGGTTGGTGACCAGCATGAGAAGAAGGTGCCAAGCTGTTGTGGCTGCATATGGATCCTCTACACGCTACCCTGACACTGAGTATAAAATGAACGAATGTTTGCCTAACATGTTTTGTTTTCCTCATTTCTGTGGGAGAGTGCAATCGTCAATGCTTGAAGTAACAAAGGTGAATTCCAACAGCATAACAGGCCATTTTGGCACATTTTTCGTTGGCACTACTTACACGTTTGCTTGTGTTGCTCATTCCATGGGAGCCCAATGCTTACAAGCTGTACCTCATTGTAAAGGTGACTAATAAACGATGAAAATGACATAAAACACTTAAGTGATTGGTATTATTAAAGTGGAGATATAATGGGCCAAAGTCAAGTTTCCTTACTTTTTGTGAGCGGTTTATATTCATATTTTCAGCAAATTCATTTTGGCTCAGGTAATTACCTTCTGAGAGAAGCAATACTGTTTTATGCCTAGGCTTTTGACACAATGGGCTAAATTAGCTAACAAAAAGGATTATAATCCTGTCTGTGTTGAAATGTGGCCATTATCTTTGTCCAAGCAAACAGGCCTCCCTCACTCTCTCACAGTCACAGACACAGACACACACACACACACACACACGGAGACACACATACACAAATTGTACCTGCAAAAGATGAAGCAGTCTTCCACCAGCAGCTGTCTCACCATCATCCTCACAGTCTTGCAGGAAGGTGTTCTTGTCCTCACAGTGTATCCTACACAAAACATAATGAGACTGAGGAAGACATAGACACCTAGGACATAAGGCCATGAAGGTGTGTGTATGTGAGTAGGCATGGATGGCCTTGAATGAGAGTGTGTGTGAGAGTCTATTACATGCAGTACATCTGTGCATGTTGTTGTTCATGTGCATGTCCCTCTGCATGTGCAGGTACATCCTCATGAATTCTACTCTCGCGGTTACGTTTGCCGCCATAACAGCACAAATGTCTCTGTGAGACGATTAAAGGATATTATGTTATCTAAGACACTCGGAAATGTACAGTGCAGGAAACGCTTGATCAGCCCTTGATTATTAGTCTCTCATAATCAGAGCCACTGGAAGATGAGAAGAGAAGTGAGGGAACAAAGGCTTCTTCCTCTCAGTCACATTAGCCTCTGATGATGATGGCTCTATCATACAGCACAGAAATGCTAATTATGCTCTTCAGCAGGTTGGGCTCATTCAAGCTCATCGCAGACTTTCCCAGTGAAACATATATTCAGGCCCCATTTTTCTGTCTGCTTGGCCTTGGTGTATGCACACAGTAATTAGGCACGGATGGATCCGGTAGGCAGGCTCTGAATGTCAGCATCACCTGCTGGTTAGTCTAGCCCAGATGACACACTCATACTGTCCATTGAGACAGAACCCTTTCTCCTCAACCCAGCGGAATACAAACACACGAGCCTATAGAAATACAAGATACCAGAGCACATGCAGACACACACACACACACACACACACACACACACATACACACACATACACACACATACACACACACACATACACACACACACACAGACTCCCAAATGCTGACAGTCAGAAAAAAATACAGAAAACTCAAACGCAAGCACAAACTCATATGATAATCACAAATATGAAAATATTAAAAGTCGTGTGGAGCATGCCCATACCCAGCAATAAAAAAACAAATCCCATACCGGTATGCATAGATGTTGTGGGTGGCACTGGCTATCTTTTTATTTTCATACAGCTTGTCCAGTACCATCCGGACCTGAAACACATTAAAAAAGATGCAGAAAGCAAAATAAGCGTTGGGCATTAATATTCAGCAGTCTCCCGTAACCCAGCAGGATGGCAGCGAAGGATGCTTTTACCACATGCTAATGAAAAAGCATCTATGCGGGAGACAATACCACGGACCTCCATCAGAGGTTAGTTGTGCCTGTGATGGCCTGCCTGGTGCGAAAAGTCACCGATGAGGGTCGCATTAAGTGCTGCACTCGCAGTTGTCATTCGCATGGCTCAAAATGTCCCCCACCCTCAAAAGTATTCTTAACACGTCACGTAACACATCTAGTATTCATAACACATCACGATTTGCTTTTCAGACCTAAAGCGTATCCACTCTCTTCATATCTCGTGTCGCTATTTGTTTCGAACAAATACAGTCAGAACTAAACATTAGCAGGCTTTGATAATGAAAACCAATGAAGTGTATCCATTTCCACGCACACTTACAAAAGCAACCTGATAATCATCCATCAAATTACACTGCACAAGCCTCTTCTTTTTGCTTTTCCCTCCAAGTTTGATTTTGTGTGTGTGTGTGTGTGTGTGTGTGTGTGTGTGTATGTGTGTGTGTGTATGTGTGTGTGTGTGTGTGTGTGTGTGTGTGTGTGTGTGTGTGTGTGTGTGCACCTGTACTTTGCCATTTCTTCTGTGTTTGCCAAACTGTCACTCAACACACTCTCTCAAGCGTGTCCTCAAAGGCAAAAAAGAAACCCACACAGTCTTTCACTTCCACGTAATTAGCAGGTATCAAATAATCTTTGTGTCGCAAATATTTTGCGCATTCATTTTCCCGTGGCAAATCACACCTCTCCCCACAGTTGCAATAAACTCAAACCCTGCAACCACTGAGCTCGGTGATAATGGAGACGGTGTTTACTTAAGCGTTACAAATATTGGGGTTGCTGCACTGCATTCACACTCGGAGGACTCGGGTTTCTTTCAGAAGTGTGTTTACTTCTACGCCTCAAAGCAGAGCCTTGGAAAGGAACACCTGGCAGGGCCCATCAGACTTTGGAGGAATGGGCCGGGCAGAATATTGACAGACAGTAGTGTTTAATTATGCATTGGGCACAGGGTGCGCTGCTCAATAAATGTACTTGAGCGCAGGGGCCCAAGAGTGCAGTATTTGCATTTCCTTTCTTCTCATTAAAAGCTGAGCTTTAACTCCTCCTGGCCCTTCCAATCAACCCAGACCAGAGGGCACAGCGCGGTGGGTGTCAATGGGGAGAGAGAACTATTTTATTTTGCCGAGGTTGTCAGAAAAGATGTGAAAAAAACGGAACCCACTCAAAAACAGAAACACACTTCTACTCGTCACTACAACAAGCTCTACTTCGGAGAAGAGCCACTGCTTGTCAATGCACTCCGTGTTCCGGCTACCTGGAACAGGAATTAGACAGTGAGGCAGCACGAGCAGCGGGGATCCAGAGCAGCACTCGACGCACCGACACGCAGAGCGGCACAGGAAGCGTTTAGGAAGCTATTAACCACTGAAAGGCCCTCTGCCTGTTGTTTATCCCTGGGTCTGTTCAACCATCAGCGACCATGACAAAAGGGTGACTTAAGCTGCTCATCTGTAGCCTCAGGGTTTTAGAAGCCCATCTCAATCTCACTGCGCCAATGACGTGTGCGCGCGCGCACACACACACACACACACACACACACACACACACACACACACACACACACACACACACACACACACACACACACACACACACACACACACACACACACACACACACACACACACACACACACAGAGAGAGTGGGTGAGAGTCGATACTTCCAAATATTCATAATGTGACATTTGGGGCTGAGTGTCTGTGCCTGTTTATGAGCATGTCTCTGTGTCACCCTCTATTTGTTGTCACAGCGAGAAATCCACAACGATTTCCATTTTTCAGTGTCAAACAGCAAGAATCTAGCATCGACCCACAAGCATAAACAATGGCATTCCACACAGGTGATCAAAACAGCAGAGCGACTACAGGAACTCAACGGATCATTACGCCCGTGCCTAAAAAGTCATTGCAGCAGCAGGCCATTATGAGCCTGCCAGAGTCTGCAAGAGAGTGTGTTTATGGGTTTAGCTACCAGTCCACCAACCGGCATAGCAGTCCGACTCAGAGTTCAATTAGCCATCAGGCTATGACACAGCGTACTCCGTGAAAGTGTATTTGGGGCCTCACAGTTTAATTTGAGTGTACTAATGTGGTATTAGAGACCAATTTATCATCAGGATTTAAAACGAGTTTTGCCAGGAAACACAAGCACTGATTTGCAGACAATGTTGTAGAAGTTTGACACCAAACGGAAAAAAGGCTACTGGAGTTTCCAGGATCAGTGGAAAACAAGGTTCAGTGCCCAAAGAAATACGGTGAAGACAAATGGAATTCTATTTGAATACAATCTTAGGAAATTATTACACATAGGTCCTGAGAGACACTGACATAAGTCTCGAAATAAGTTCCGAGTAATCACTTTCCACTGTCTTCACAATATAATAACAGTCTGCCTCGAACACCTGCTACTTTTCAGTCCAATGCACTTAGACTGATCTACAACATCTTTTGAAGCACACGGGAGTCCTCTTCACCGTAGTTATGCTACATGTTGATTCATATTCTGTATATCAACATGAACGACACAAGCTCTACGCACTGTGATACATTGATCTGCAATAACCTGGTCCATTATATACCTCCTATCAGAGTCTTGTCACTGGAGTGGGGTGAGGTTAGTGAGGGAGGGGAGGGAGGGGAGGGGGGTGGGTGGAGGGTTGAAGCCTCGAGCAGCATCTGAGATGCGAAAAGTCTTTGGGTAAAAGAGACAGGTGCATACTGTAAATAACTCAACACGCATCTGCGTTTGCCAGTAAACGCCTTTTCACAGCTTTTATGAAAAACAAACATTTGTCAAAAGATGAGTGGGAGAATCCGTGGTGTCAGAGAGGGAGCATATTGTCAGGTGGCTGCGCCATCCAAGTTCTGACATGTGACACTTCTGTCAGCTCAGATGCCAGTGACAGCAAGGAAAGTAAGCTCTGTTATTTATATGTGTGTGCATATGTTGCAAATGTGTTATTTGTTGTTATTAATCTGTGTGTGTGTGTGTGTGTGTGTGTGTGTGTGTGTGTGTGTGTGTGTGTGTGTGTGTGTGTGTGTGGTTGTTGTTAATGTGGTGTAGTTCAAACTATTATTGTGTCACATATCCTTTAGACTGTATACTGGGTGCCATTGACAGAACAAAGTCTGTTAGAGAAGGTTATTTTAAACCTTCAACTGTTAAATTAAATTTAAAAAAAAAACCTAAAATGTGCGCTGTAATTTAAGTACAGACATACATAAAGCTTTAAGAGAATCTTAGACAATGGCACAATGATGGGGGTAGACGAGTAACTGAGTGACTCATTTTATGCTATACCTTTGACCCCCTAAAGATGTGAAAAGAGTTGCCGAGTGTGATCGAGTGTGTGTGTGGGTGCCATACACTCACAGAGACAACAAGGAGATTACAGTGAGAGGCCAGAGAGAGGGAGAACGAGAGGGAAAGAGTGGCTGCTTTCAAGACGCCTAACACAGCTCCAGGTGACATACCCTCCAACACTCTGGAACAGCTGCACCCCTCTCAGAGGCACTTTGACAGATGATTACCAATGATATTTCAAGGAGCCACTCATTAAGCCTTGTTTGTGGAATGGTGAGCGATTTGCTTAGTGTCCTTCACGAGTCTCTTACGCTGATGTCATGTTTCCTGTGAGTGAGGCTTGGGCAGTAATGCTCCCCGATTGTTATTTTGTCAAGGCTACTGGTGACATTTGCTGGAGTAGTAAATTGACTGAGGAGGCTCACATACCTGCTTGGGGGTGACCACCATAGCTAGGTGAGGCTGGAAGGTGCTCCGTCTGTCTGTGATGGGTTCGCCGTGTTTAATTTCAGGCAACTCTTCTCCTAAACACCCACACACACACAGGCATTTTAATCTAAAAAATACATGCACACCAATGCATCTGATTATGTAGAAACTTGCAGCTCTGTAACATACTGTACTACAGCAGCATTTTACGCCAAATTCACTTAACACCCGGTTATCTCCTGACCTCATCCGCCCACCTGGCAAATGTTTAGCAGTCATTCCACTCCCAACTTTCACAGCAACTTTTTGGAAAATAAGCACCGCTTCACCCACCATAGCTATGAAAATGGAAAACATTTCTGTGCCCTGACTGAAAGGGCAACTCTGTCCTCAGGCCAGCACTTAAACTGTGCACATGGTTTAGACCAAACTCTCTGGCTCTACTTTGTCAACATAAATATGGAATAAAAACTTTGTCAACTTTGTCAACCTCTAACCCTGCAAAGTGGATGGAGGAATGCAGCCCACTCAACATGTCACACCTGCCTCCTCTGTAACTCTGCTTTGGGGACTGACACAGAGTGTCATCATGGAGGTGATGCGCCACCTGTCAGGTAAATCAGTGGCCAGCAGCTGTGTGCCTCTTTCATTTAACTTCATTCCTGGACGCAGCACTCGAGGGAAGATTTCACCGTCAGGCGGCGAGGTGTCTTCGGGGCCTATTCAGCATCACTGGCCTGAGTGCTCCTCTAAACTCTGGTGAATGCATCTCCTCCACTGGCCCATCACTTCAGACATTTCCTCTCCAATCACCTGTCCAGTCTGAGCCGCCTCAGGGAGGCTTTGGATTGTCTGCTTCCCGTTTGGCATCACACCCAAGCCTTAGTGCCGAGTCCACTTCCCGCGGGTTGGCTTAGAAAATCAGGCACAAACTACGGAGAGAGAGTCACTGCCTGGGCTAAGCCTGAAGACAGCACCAAGATTCATTGTTCTGGAAAATGAATTTAAAATGACTAGCACTCAGACAGAGCAAATCTGTGTTATTCTGTGTTATTATTATTCTAAGCTTTTATGTTGTCCAGCCCAGTCACAAACAGGCCCAAAACAAGAGCACACGTAAGCACAACAAGTGGAGCTGTGAGGTGCTTCCCAGTAAAATATTACGCCACCTTATCTCACGCCTTCCACTCCAATGGTGGCACCAGCTGGTGGAGGGTAAATGATATTGCATTTCTTGTATTATTTCAATTGGGACATTTCATTGGGTTTTGGACCCAATAACCATGGCAACACTAGTCCACGTCTGAGTGATTTTTGTCATCTTGTAAGAGGAAAGAAAAATGATGGCTGTATACTCCACCACCGTTACATGTTCACAGGTCACAGAGCCACTGTTATATTCGATCTCAATATCAGGCGGTCTAGGTATATTGTACATTCAGATTTGATTTGTCAGATTAATTTGCATATAAGGCTGCTTACAGTATATGAATATACAGAGATGTGCAGTCTTGAAGTAAAACAATCTACAGTTACATACCCCCAATTTGATCTACAAAAAGATGGGCTTGGTCGGTGTTCTTCAGCACGCTATAGTCTGGAAGGCCTTCCTCATCATCATAATCTTCCTCTTCTGTCACCATGGTTTTTCTCAGCTCAGACTCCTCCACTGCAACACAACACACACACACACACACACACACACACACACACACACACGTCAAGCCCATCACACAGACAACTGCCATGCCTGTTCACACTTTGATGTTTTAAAGGGAAAAAAAACATTGAAGCTCTTTACATAGCCATTTAAAAAGCATACATATGGGATTGAACAAAACAGACACACCATGAAATAGAAGTAACCTCGAGACACAAGAGAGAGGGAAGAAAATGACACCGTAGGGGAGTTATACCCTGAGCATTTTACAGTTTCAAGGCTGCCTTAATGAGCCAGGCACACACAGGACTCTGCCTCGGTTCTATTCCTTGGGGTTTGGGGCTGCAGAGTAGACTGGCAAAGTGGTGCCGTTTAGCATTATGACCAACCAGCAGAAGTGAGATTTAATTCATCCCTTCCAACATGGCAGTAAAGCCCTTTCCAGACGCCAGCAATTGAATGCTGGCAGACCATCAGATAATGTGATGTGACGTGATGCTGTAATGCATACTGATGAGGAAAGGTTAACTACCGCCTTGCTGAAGGGCCACTGTTAAGTCAGTAGGAGTCTAGCGTGTGAATTTCTCCCCACTCCACTGTCTAAAGATCATCCCCACTTAACCTTACAACCAGCACCCTGATAACGGTCTCAGGCAGAGGGGGCCGCTTGAGAGAGACCTCCGACCATCGCTACTGTGTCAACAGCGAAGCAATGAATGAACGAGGCGACACACTTGTCAAATCAACGACACATTACATTTTATGGTTAAAGAACATTTTGTAGACAGTGATTAAAGATTACGAAAAGGATGGATTCACTTCATTGTCAATTGTGTCAAGCGATTTTCATTATCCTTCAAAGACACAGGCCAGATGCAAGACACTATCTAGAACTGCACATTAATGTGGCAGAAAATAATAGCCAGTGAGATGGGAAGAGCATACAAAAGAGGGGCAGGATTTCAGCAATATAATATCCTACTTCTGTATTATTTTTATTCACATATATTGTGCAATTGTAAATTATCTGTAGCTAGTAAAGCATGCCGGGCCAACTTCTGTTGCATTTAAATGTGCAATAGATGTATGGTGACCTGAGTTGACAACAGTGGAACAGTGACCTATCTCTCTGTTTTTTTTTTCTTTCTTTCTTCATAAGCCCACCCATGTATCACAGTGAGGAAAACAGGACAGGCAACCACATGTAAATTCTAACTTGTCACTGGCCAACCACTCCTACACTCCCCCGTGACCTTTTGGTGACTTTAGGTCTTCCTGCCAAACTTTTTTTTGCCTCCCGAAACCTCCTGTTGAAATATTAATGACTTTGCCAGGGTAAAGCCCTGTTTGATCTTTCTGACAGGAGTGTGCTCCTCGACCAGGCTCTGGAATATCATTACCATAATTATGTCCCAGCGAATACAACACTTTCCCTCCTCTTAAGAAAAGGACATGCACATCGCCTCCGCCCTTGCACAGTTAATTAATGGTAAATAAGAGGGACAAAAACACAAGGGCCAAAGTGACATCGGAGGCTTCAAATGCCACAAGTTGCTAAATCTTGTGAGTGACGGGAGAAATATACTCTGTGAAAATTAGACAATTCATGTTGAAAGCCATATCACTAACAAATTAACTGAAGGTTTTAATTTGAAGGTAACAACAAAGTATTAAGGAGCCTCAACTTAGACTACAACTCAAGGGTAACTTAATATTAACATCGATTTCCACTCATTTTTGTGCCATCACAGATGGATATATCATATTAACCCATCAATGGCCTAACTTAACAAAACATCGGTGAATGAGGGCGCCCACTTGAGAACCCTAATGACAGGCTGCATACTGTATACTGCTGTTAAATGGGCCATTTGTCTTGTGTTTGTGACCACTGGTTGGCAGATTGTTGGCTAGCGTGCTTCTTTAAGTTCATTTGGGCAGGGGCTTCTTAATATGTTTTTACCTTGGATTTTGGCACAAGGGATTAGAACACCTAATCCAGTGTATTAATGTAATCAGAAATATTTCCATCCACACAGTATGCCCTGCCACAAGTAACACTACAACAATCTCTACCCAATGCAGACCATTCTGCTAATAACTGTATAATAAAAAAAGACATACCATGTTCATCCTCCATCATTTAAAAAAAACATGTAAACAGGGTCATAGACTGGGATGTGACGAGTAATAAAGGCTGGAACATGCAGGTTGAATTCAAGATGGCTTGTCCTAAAACCTTGTTTCTCTCCACTCAGACAGACCGTAATCAAGCACTCTGGAAAGCAATCAATTAACCTGAACACAACACAGATGAGGACTGTCTGAGGCACACGTGCATAAAAATACCAGCCAGTGAAAAATACCCAGTGGTAGAGGTGTGCTACAAAGATAATAAACTACATAGGCAGTTCATATAAAATCAATCATTCTCCTCTTGTTTTTGATTGCACAAAACAGCTGAGTGCTTTCCTAAAAAAAATAGGTGTTTGTGTTTGTGTGTCCCAACTAAATATAATGGCCTAATTAACATCGTATCTTATATGACCAGCCACTAGTTTCAGCATTTCATGGCAGAGTAAATCAGAGATGGAAATGTCATACTAACTCATTAGCATTTAGTCTTAATGATCTTATCAGCAATATTTCCATCCACACAGTATGCACATTTAAGACTCATAGCACTCTTCTCTACCGAATGCAGACCATACAGAAATCCTCCTCTATGCATTTGAAAACTGAGAAAAGAGTGTAGAGGCAAGAGCCGTGAGAGAAAAATATTTTACAGTCTTTGAAATGTAGATACCTAAGCTCTGTTATGAAGGAATGAGATATCAATTGAAGACAACTCCTAGGAAGAGTGTAGTACAATACTGGTACCCCAGGACCAATTTAGAGAACTCCTCTGTGCATGGTGTCCTAAAATCTCTGAAAAGCTTCACTTCTTCTCCAAAAATGGGCTGAAACTGCAAATACACACTTAAATGCAGTAAGTAAGATTTACGGATCAAGCTAGTGCCAGCCACAGATTTGTACACCTCCATCTCCAACCGTCCCCTCCCCCATTCCGAATTGTGTGTCGTAGACAGACATCCTGGATGTGCAATCTATTACTTGTGGCTTCTGTGATTGATTATATGGTTGCGGCTCACAGAGCAACTTGAGAAAGGATTATCTCTCACAGAGCCAGGCCTATCAAAGCTTGGCTTGTATAAATATATGCTGACGAAACTACACTTGTTGTGCATCTAAATGCATCTAAAAACAAACAACAAAAAAAAATTGCATACTGCGACATAGCCCAAAATAAAATGTGGCTTGACATCAAAGCATATGCACACGCCACAGTGTACCAGCACAAGGGCAATGGTGCTGTAATCCTGCCTGAATGATCATGGCACCATGTTGGAACCACTTCATGGAAAAATCAGCATCACTCCAACTCCTCACCCTTGCGCATGCATTTGGGGCTGGATTTCAGTGGGGTGGGGTGGAGTGGTGTGGTGTGGTGTGGCTGCACAACGCAAGGCTTGAGGAGCGGAGTCTCAGGAGAGAGAAATCTGCCCACTGCTGTACTTCACTGAGCCCCAGCCAACACTGATCCCTGGCTCTGTGGGATATGATGCCAACCAGCACAGACCTAGCAGCAGCAGCAGCAGCCAGCTCCACTGCCTAAAGCACATCTGTGTGGAGCAGTGGGTGGAGCTCATGTGAAGAGAAATGAGGCTGGCCTGAAGGTAAACTAGAGTTACCATCTAAAAGAGCTGTTCAAAATAAATTGGCATCTTCACAGGATGCAATGGGTGTACAAGGGGGTACACAACATAAACAAATACAGTTTTTGGTGTACTATTATCACTGATATTCTGTACAACACAACAAACATACTGTATGAACTGGTATCTTTGATAAGTCTTTCAAAATAAAATAAAAGTATTTCTCTCTGCAATGTTCCCTTTGTGTGTAGAAAATGAGACCAATATTTTCAAAGAAATGTTAAGTATTTCCTTATACTCACAGTCTTTCCATTGTCATCTTCTTCAATATTTCATTTTAAGAGTGTAAAATTGATTTTGTTAGTGATCATACAGGCTAATATGTTGTGCTTCCTGCCCTAACCACCCTCTTAATTGAATAACTACATCCAGCTCTTTTCAAATATACTCCCTGCTGTGACAGCATGACAGCACACCCAGTAGTCATTAGATGATGAAACGTTCCATTTTATCAAAATTTCATTAGGAATAACAGGTCTGAAATTTGCATATTATTCTGGTGTCAATCAGCAATCAGTAGAAGTGAAATCCTTTAAAGAATGTGCTATACACACCGAGATGCAAACACTGTGCAAAGGAGCTATGCAATGACTGAAAATGCTTAAAAAAATGCTTAACTTTGCATACAATAAAGATCCGCCCTTACAGGCACACAGGTCTATCTGCATGTGATGATGCAGAACTACAAACTACAAACTGTCCTTCACAGTTGTGCTTAAAAACCTGTGTCAAGCCAAGAGCGTATTAGGGTCTCATAATTAGTAACACTTGATTCTGTATAGTCTTTATTACCAAGATACTGGGGTCAATATCATACCTAAGAGTACTTATCAGCATGTCACAGTTCTGATATGGAGTATTTACACAGCCCTACCCTTTATTCTATCTTTAACCCCACCAGCAGCTAATATTGGTCTGACTTTGTAACATCAGTTTTCAATTTTTTTGTTCGTCAATATGCAACACTGCACTTTTCAATCACAACTGTGATACGTGTGTCCACACCTGGCTCATATACCATACTGGTCCATACTCCATTGTAATCAATATAAAAACTTCCACAACTCCTCTCATTTTCCACTGCCCTAACTCTCTGTCGATGCAATCTGTTAATCTGTAACTGTGACAGTAGACATTTTGCACTCAATTTCTCACTATATCTACAAGTCCTACTGATGGTATCTGTATGGTAGGAAAAGTCAATGATATTCTCACTCTCATAATTTACTTAATTACTTCATTCTGACGACTTTCATGCACTAGCCTTCACATTGTTGAAACCACTTAACTCAGCACACCTGCCACTTCACAACTGCACTGTATAAAAAAACAATCACCTTGCACTGTGTGCCCACTTAATATGACCTCTTATGACCTGTAAAACTGGAGTACCTTTTATGCTATGAGTGCAGTCTAAATGATGGTGAATACACAGAAAATGGTGTGATGCAAGTAATCTACTAGGGGTAAATGAGTGAAACATGCAGTAAAATATCAAGACAACTTTGTTTAAAGAAGCTTCAGTCATGGTAAACCTGCGGTTGAAAGGGGCTAGCCACAACTGAAGATTTAAAGGTACTCTAAACAATGTTAGGCGGCTTCTAACTAAAACATTTTTACATAATGTCACATACTGCAAACATCACCTCACCATCCGCTAGCTGTCTGTGCCCTGAATACACTGTAAAAAAATGTGGTCTCCGTGGACAGCCCAGGCTCCAAAAATGGCAACAAAAACAATTTGGTCCAACCTGGACCATAAAAACATAACAAACTGTTCCAGCAAATCACTGAGCATGAGACAGAAAGGGAGGGAGTAGCGAGCTAGCTCTCTATTTTGTTTGAACTTCAACAGACGTGACTTTACCAAACATCACTTAGAGTGCCTTTAACACATCATCACTACTGCAAGAACTCTTTTATGTTAAAATGTCATTCCAGATGTTTACATGTAGTCATTTGTTTTACAAATGTAACAAAAAGAAGTGATTATGAAAATAATATAGTTACTGAGAAAGAGCATTTAGTGTCACATTCTTAATTTAGCCCAAATGTTTTTGCCTTAATGAGATTAGCATGCCATGTGTCTCATATTAAAACTCAGCTGTTCATCAAATGATTTTTTGTGAAAAACAATGTTGGATTTTCTTATTACTTCAGATTTTAGGGGAAACTACAGAGTAATTTAAGAGTTTAGGGTTACTAAAAGTCAGTACCTTCAACTGCAACATACAGAAGACTCCATCAAAACAGATAATGGCCGCGTTTCCCAAACACGTTAAGAAGCTCTTAACGCCAAGATCTTCTTTGGAGCGCTCTTAAGAACGCTGTGAAAGAAAAACGTGTTTCACTAAGATCTTTCACTAAGAAGGAAACGTTAGATCGAGCTGACCCACTCTTAACAGCCTTCTTAGCGATCAAATGCTCAGTGATCATAGCCTGCCGCTAGGGGCACCTAGATTTCTAGGCTTTAGTGATCAAGCTGCGTCAGGGAAATGTATAGGCCTACTCCACTTTTTTTTAACAATAAAACAATTTTCAATGTTGCAATGCACTCGTGGCTGTGGACCACTGGCGCAAGAAACATAGACTTAAAAAAAATAATTGAATTACACGTTTAAGTTTTCAACATATCTGCATATGAAATTATAATACTTCACATACAAAAAACATATATGAGTTTATAATACTTTACATACAAAAAACATCAACAGCCCTGTGGCATTCCACGGATATCAAGGAAACAGATGTAATTGAACTAAGCTGAACCTAATCCAATGAGGCTTCACCTGCTACAGTAGCCTACTCTAGGCGTTGCCAGTCCGCGATGTAAAAGTCCGGTTTACATTAATGCATATGTGCACCCCACTCGCAGGCCACATGCTGGAGGGTTACATCTTCTCGGATATTAATAAAGTAGACTAGCCTAGCCTACATCACATGCCTACTACCACACTATCTATAAGAGAGATGGGATGCGTCTTGCATGAGTTAATATATGAATGGCCTGAGCTAATACAAAATAGACCTAGGCTATATTGATAATCACCCTGTTTTATCAGTTAGTTTGAGTTTTTTGGCAGACGTAAGGAGCTGCGACCGCACAGCCCAGGCTGCAGAAGTGCCGCAAGGGCGCAGCAAATTATCTTCAGAAACAATATATTTAAGCTCACGATATTCACACCGGCCCAAAATAACGGCCCACCTAGCCTGGCTAACGCCTCCCACTTCTCAAATGAGACGTGGTCTGGCAACCAGACGTTCATTTTCTCGTATTTGAAAAAATGCCCAGATCCGTTCATTGGGCGCCACGGATGTCAATCAAATGCGTCTCTGCATAGCTCTTCATGGTCTTGCTTTCTCCCCTGTTCTGTGATTGGCCTCCAACATCAGGCGAACATGGGGGCGTTAGTTTCCAGACTGCCTTAGCAGCGTGAAAGAAATCACCGCGCAAGGCAGTATGGGAAACCCAGGCTACGGCCCACCGGTAATCCTCCCGAATCTCCCGATTAGCCACCCGGGCCTGCACACACACACACACACACACACACAAACATGCACGCGCACACGATACATGCGTAGCCTAATTGCACCTGTAGGGCGAACACGGGGCGCTGTGTGACTTGTGCCCTTATAAAGGGGTGGGTGATCGATTTGCCTGGCATCGATTGATTCCGTTTCAGCACCACCGTGGTGAACAGCTCTCGTTAAGAGCTTCTTCAGAAGCTTCTTTGGCTTGATCTTAAGATTCTCCTAAGAAGGCAGTTAAGAACGCGTTTGGGAAACACCCGTATCTTAGCGCTCCTTCTTAGCGATTCCTTCTTTGGAGCCTCCTTAAGTCCTTAAAGGTAGGGTATGGAATTAGCTTTGTTGGCCATTTTTGCAAAATCACTTGAAATCCTATTCCTAACCCACTTATAGCCACTAAGTTGGAAGCACTGAAATGGAAATTAAACACGTCAATCATCTGCGGAACGGGCAGGGCTCGAAAAACTCCAGCCAATAGAATTCCTCACCCCATACCATCATTTCACAGCTCGTTCGTCAATCTAACGTCTTACTCCTCTTCCTACTCCCCCTCCCCACCGCGCGCGACCCTTTCGAAAGCTGGTGACCGCGAGTCAGTGCTGAAACGAAACCAACTGCCTGCTGCTGCACGTCCATGTTCCCCTCTTGTTGTATGTGTCACTTCATTTCTATACAAACTAACTAAGGCAGCGGATACCTACGGAAACTCAATCACCCACGCAATAAATAAGCTATGTAGCAAAAATTACATTTTACCGTGACTCGAAGAATGTTGTAAACATGAAATCGAAACTTAACAGCTTGGAGCTACGGTGGAATAGGCGAACCAACGGGGCAGCACTAAACTCGGATATTTCAGGAGATAATCGCCCTGGTAAGAACAAACCAGATTCTGTTCAAATATACACACCTATGGCTACTGAACCATATGTAGGCCTACTACAACCCTTTGGAGGTGAATAAAGAATGTAATTGGGGAAGTTGATGTGAGTGATTGTATGGAGACTAGAGCTCATAGTGCTGTAGACGCCAGGATGGCATTTCATTTAGCCTGGCTCGCTCTCGCGCTGCGCATTTGAATTGTCGCTCGTGCATGGAGGGCGGGACTTGAGGTTGTATATGTTCAAACTCTGCCGTCCGTTTTGCTAATTCCGTACCCAACCTTTAAGAAAGATTGCGTTAGGGAAACGCGGCCAATGACTGTTTTACTCATCTGACATGCAAAACTAATACTGTAGCAGACATTTTTGCGAATGGCTCATGACTTTTAAAGAATCAGGGACTCTCACGAATGTCCATACATAATAATCTCAAGGAATTATATGAGAACAAAGTTAAGAGAAGATAACAAAATGTTATTTGAAAGTCCTCCAGGAACATCCTTTAGGCCTCTGTATCAGTATTATCTGTATCAGAAACTAATTTGCAAAGCGGAGAAATAGCCACAGTGTTGCCCTGAGATGAAGATAACAGAATAAAGGACTAGAAGCACTGCAGACCAGGTATATTAAATGAGCGTCCCCATCAAAGAGGTCCTTATCCACACAGACCCAAGATAAACACCCAGGTGTCTGCTCTCAGGGCCTCTGCAATTTTGAGCCTGTCATCAATACAATGTAATCTTCTAGTCTCTATTAGGAACTTTAAACAAGATTCCAGTGGCAGTAATGGAGGCTTTCTTGGGTGGCCATTGCATCTCAACCCCCGTGTCTTGCTTTGAGAGGCGAACAAACACATGAGAGAAAAAGGGGTCCTGGCCACCACCCACCTGCATTTCCACAGGATGCTTTAAACATAATTGCATTTTATAAAACCGACCAGATCAAAAGACCTTTGTTCGAAACTGAGGACACTGTCAGACTGCCATTACTTTCAAAGCAAAAGATCACAGTGGCTCAGTTGTCTCAGGGAACAAATGACTTGTGCAGGGGCAACAGGGCCTCTGATATATGCTGGCAAAGTCCCAACATCAAATTGGTATGCATGCTTCTCAGAGAGGTTTAATATTTAGTGGCAACAGTCCCAAAGTTATGATGGGTTTTCAGTTTTGCTCCTGGATGTACATTCTTAATGCAGTATTTGGGCATTCCAAGACACAGTGAAACTGTTCCGAGACCTTCCTACTGTATGTATCTATGGATAATACAAGTGCAATGTATGAGTTATATACTGTAAACTATATACATGTTGTTAAAATATGTATTCTTGTCCATTTTGTGTATTATGTTTAATGGTTATAAAATCACCATGAATAGGACTAATCATCTGTTTTATGTACTTCTCATTTGGAAAAAGTGCCAGTTTATGTATTTCTCAGATCCTCATCCTCACAGGGCATCTGTTTTGCTTTAGTAATGCCACCTAGTGTATGAATCATGACACACAAAACTGATTTCACAGAGAACCCTTTCCAAGACACAGAAACAGTAAGATGAGCAACACATACGATGTTCCATCCAGGAAACCACAAGCAAATTTATGGTTAAAAAATTACCCATATTCAAAGGTTTGTGCATTGCAACCCAAAATTGAAAAACTCTGTCTGTCTGTCTGTCTGTCTGTCTGTCTGTCTGTCTGTCTGTCTGTCTGTCTGTCTGTCTGTCTGTCTGCCTGCCTGCCTGCCTGCCTACAGTATGTCTGTGTATGTCTGTGTGTGTGGGAAGGGGTGATGCCATTTCAATAAATTGGCCTCTTACCTGAATCAGAGCTGAGAGACTTCTCCACAAGAAATTCACGAATTTTCTCCACCCAAAGATAGAGGATACTCTCACCAGCATTCTCCCTGAGCACAAAAACATTACTTTACATTAAGCAAGTGTCTGTAGGTGCACAAATGTAATGCCTACATATGCTACAGTACAACTAGAACCAGCATACTATTTAGTGGTCTATTAATATGCTGCATATGAGATACTAGATCTCATTGGTAAAAGGTTATAGATGATGTACAGTATACAGATAATAAAATACTGTTTAGTGCTGTCAAAAGTCTTTAGTCATCCACTCTATATGTAAACCATATTACTTTGAATGTAGAGAATGTAGAGTTTCACTGGGTCTACTCACAAAAAAATCTCCTCCAGGCTGTTTGACAGTTCCATCCTTTCTGGACCTCTCAGCCACGCAGCACTGAAAAACATGCAAACACCTAACACCTCAGTAGGCCTCAGTAATTGGGCTTCCATCCAATTTTGTAATGTAAATGTTGTCCATTTGACTTTATAATGTAAATGTTGACCATTCAAATAGGAAATCCTGACTCCTGAGAGTAAATGCTTGATATTTGCCCAAGTTGTCTAAGAAATGACTGCTGGGAAAGAGATGTATAAAGTCCTAATATGCTTAATGAAACTAAGGATCATGGAAGAAACTATTTTATTCACATACACTCACATTTGTTACAATTATATTAAGTGCTACTGTTAAAGTTGCCTTGAGAACTTCAAGTTCTGAACTCAGTTGTTCTCAACCCCTTCTTTGTTGGGACAGCCCATTTTTATGTAAAATCCAACACAAACATGCATGATGACTGCATTTCTACAGTATATTACAGCATTATCACAACTTGATACAAAAGAGAGTAGCTGTGTCTCGACGTTGCTTGCCAACCATTCTGACAGAGGAAATATATTTTTTGAAAGGAATAGGGACGCCAGTGCAACTCAGATGTCTACTATTTATTCAAATGGTGCAAAACATTGACTAATCTTTCAACATTACAAACATCTTCATCAGAGTCCTTGAAATGTATTTTTTGATGGAAGAATGATTATCTATGAATAAATCATTACAACTCTCGTTGCTGTGCCTTTATTTTTTGAAATCTTCCCAGATATATGTAGTAACCGTTTTAGAAAAGCAATAAGCCACTCGATTCCGTAGGTTACACTGATTTTAGACAGCTTGGAACAACAGCTTATTGTTTAAGTAATGAATGGCCACAGTGCAGTACCATGAGGACCTGAATGCAAAAGAAAAGGATCAAACAACAAAAGTTGTGAATAATGGATCCTCTGGTGATGAGCAACACCTGTGCAGTTACAGTATAACACTCACACTGGTTTCTTTAACTCTTCTTCCATTTACTCCATTATTTTTTCATCAATGCAGCTAATATACAGGAAATTACTGTAATATGGTCAACCAGCGGTTTATCCGATGATAGGGACAAGACAAGTGTTTGATAATAGACAGGTTGGGACACAGCCATTAGTTCAAATACAGTAGCCCTCTGTGGTGACAGTATTTAAAGGAGTACTCCAGCAGTTGTCAACATAGGGCTCTGAGTACTGTTGGTGGAAAATAATAAATTAATCGGTGCAACATAGTTTGAGCTATCCCTCTGTGCTGACTGCAGCCAGGCGACTACAGAGCTACAGTATGGCGGCAGACTGTGTTGTGTTCGTGTTTGTGCCTCTTCCAGACTGAAAGTGTCATTACAAGTGCAACATGAACAGAATCCTTGTGAGACACCACTCTGCACGTTCGGTTCCTGAGAAGTCAAACTCATGCCTCATTTCCTATTTCATGTGGTTGCTGTGACCCAGCCTTTGCTGAAGAGTGGGATCTCATACCTCCTGGCCTGGATAACACTCCTCCACTTTAACCATAAGTTATGCCCACCCTTCCTTTTAGAGGGCATTCAATAGCCTGGGTAAACCCAGCCTAATCTGCTGGTGATTTGAATTTTGCCCTGCAGCTCAGACTGAAAACCTGCACATCTACAGTATCTCTCCTGTTTCCTGTCCACGTTGGCTGGGTCCAATCACAAACTGGCTTATCCACCAGGCGCACCCAGATCGTTGGTCTGATTGGTTGAAGGACTAGCCAAGCGTACAGAGTCATTTGATCTATGCCCATTGAACACGCCTCTAATATAGCGCAGACTTCCTAAAATCTTAAAAGATTGAGCTTAGAATGGTGATAGCCATAGAACGCATTTAAGGGACACTGCTTAAATACAACCTATAGACTAGACTTGATAACAGCACCATGGTTTACATAACTTGCACATTTAGCAAAACTACTAAAATGTTCTATTACATGTTCTAAAAATGTGCTGTTCCATTACTTTGTGTTAAAACACAAATACAGTAAGATCCCATACATAAATGTTAAAGGACAGAGGATTATTCCATTCAAACTTACTTTATTTGATATAGAGGTGGTGCTCTGCTTGGATAGTCTGCAGGTAGAATCGTCTAAAAGGCAATCCAACACAATCTTAAACCAGTAATGTTACATTTACAACCAATATGCTGATGCATGAAATGAGCCTTACCTGTAAACAAGCTGTCCATTTTGGATGGTCTGAACTATCAGATATTTTGATGCAAAATATTCTTGAAGCTTCATCAATCACACACCATTCATCACCATATATGGATGACAGAGCTTCAATCTCATCTATCTGAAAAGAGAATAAAGAGTTGTGGGCATCCATGACAATGTGGCAGCAGCCTTTTCCTGTGTTAGCTGTACAGTAACTTAACTTTTAACTTTTTTTAAACTCAACTAGGCTATCTGATAAGAGTTAAGCATAAGAGGCTAGCTTGATCTGGTAGTAAGTGCCACCATCCCTCTAGAAATATTTAGACAGAACTTTATGTAATTTCTGCAGCTGACGTTTACGGTAACATACCTGAGATTGAAGATCACCCATATCTTGCTGAGCCATGTTTAAACTAACTGGTAAGTCATGGTCATACTGAAGAGTTCTAAGTAATTGCCCACGTTGCTTCGTAGCAGTCTCGTCCACAACCTTCACCACCACCAGCAGTTTCAGTCAACTGAAGCTAACGTTACTAAACCTACAATACATATCTAAAATGTATGTACGAAGCGTGAGGGCAGAAGTCATCAACAGTTAACACATTAAAATAAAGCATCTAAATGACAGAAAAGTTGTGCATGTTGTAGGCTATGTTGCATGTGTTGACAGTCAGCCAGTGGGGCTGTCATGTGTCGTCGTCGCATATCCTCCCGCCCCTGAACCAATCAACATCAAGATAACCTTGAAGTTTTCTATTCTAACCAATAACAACCCTTTTCTGCTTTCTGCGCGTGCACATATTACTTCCGGTGCATGGTTTTGTTGTCGTGTTTCCGAAATTTCCGAATATTTGAGAAAATGCTAGTTTTCAAATTTGCTCCATCTTCTTATTGCAACTTGTGCTAGGCCAGATGGATTTGCAGTATTGTTGACTTGTTAACAATTATTAAACAGGTTGAGTGTGTGAGCAATGATCATAACTTTCAGTCAGCTGGCGTTCATTCTTATCCCATTCATGTATGTGTGTTTATTATAACGAGTTAACTTCATGCCGTGTTTGATCTGAGTTGTGTTGTCGCAAGCTGCGGTCCAGCCTCAAGTAGGGTAGTCTATGGCTAGGCTACTTTAGGTGGAAATGCGCGTGCACGAAGATAAATCAACTGGGCAGTTTTTTATAGAGTATGTTGCCTAGACTTTTTGGCTGATTGATTAAATCGCCTCTCCTAGAGAACACGTATTGACTTGTTAGCCTACTCAGGGCCACGTTTGGAATGTGGCGTTGGTAATTGCGAAACCTGTTTAAGAGTGGCTGTCCACTCTATTTTTCAATAAACAGGAACAGAGCGCGAGGCTTAGGACATCACATGCTGACTCAAGAGGAGGGAGCAAGTTCTCGGTCCATTCTCCAGACTAGGCTAGCCTACACTGCAACGACAGCCGGTCCATCGACTCAACGTTTCCGAAAACTGAAACATGAACTGAGCGTTTCGCTTCGAATCTGTCAAACGTCAGTGACATGCTGTTGTGAATGGTAAGTCCACCCGTGTAGGCTATGCAACGTAAATGCCAAATGGGTGCTGTCACCAGACGTAGCCTGTCCCACATAGAAAGTGAATTGTCAGTCCCCCTCCCTTCTGCAGTGACTCATGGAAGTTTCGAGAGGAGACACTCTCTGGGTGTTGAGGATAGTAAGGGATGTGCGGACAATGCTTGTCTCATCAACGCTATTGTTTCATGTAAGATACATTGTTGACTTTACTTTGTAAACTTTACTCTTTGGGGTTTCTCCTGTAGGTCGCACCAGTGCACAGTTACTTGGTCTAAGTCTAATATTTTTTTTCCTTGAGAGAGAGAGAGAGAGAGAGAGAGAGAGAGAGAGAGCAAGAAAAGTTGTTTGAAGAAGTTATGTGCTCTCTTAACACCATTAGGCTATGCTTTCAAAATTGTGATGTCTTCATTGATTAGGCGTAGGGCGTAGGCCTGCTTATCAGGTTTAATTGTGTGTGTGTGTGTGTGTGTGTGTGTGTGTGTGTGTGTGTGTGTTGGGTCATGTAAAAGTAACATTTCTTAACTTATTCTGACACCCTAAATGTCAGTGAATCAACTTTGCCTATTGTCAAGGGTTGCATTTGGACTACTTCATGCTGTAACCAGCCTTAAGCCAAAGATGATGAGAGAACTGGAATGGATGTTAGCCTGTTGAATGAAATCTTATACGGTTGTGAAATTGGATGTGTGTTGCCAATAGAGTTATCTCTCTTGTTTATGGACGCGGATTGGGTTATACAATCAGTTTCTCTTTCTGAGAGAAAATTAATCATGTGAGAGGTGTTTATTATGAATATTTTCACAACTTCCTGAAAGCACTTGGCTGCTGAAAGTAGTCACAAGATGTTACTACCCCCCCCCCCCCCCCCCTCTCTTTAGGACTGTTGTAGCCTATGTACAGTAGGCTATAGGCTGTATGTGTTTGGTATTTTGTTTGTGTGGTACTATCTGACCTTTAGGCTATTTGTAAGGTCATCATAGCCCAATAAAGATTGAGTGCTCACTGTCAGTTCACCTCAGAGGAACTGTTCATTTAGACTTACAATGTTAGCCTCTGTTTGTTTGTTTCCCTTGGTGGTGGGGATGGAGGGAAAGCATAAAGTAATCAGTAATTCAACTGATGCATGACACAGACTGTGTGCACAGAGATCAAAATATTTTAATTATGTGTCCATGTGTCTTTGGAAACCTTTGAAACAAACTAGTTGCCTGGCTGCACCATCTGTCTCCTAATGACTTAGACTTTCCCCCTTGTTGGGTAGGAGTATTTAGTAAGCTTTTTTTATACAAACACACAATAACATAACTTTGACAACCGCTGAGCCATGTTTTGATTTAAGCTGTGAAGCAGAACAGGGCAAACCTGTTGACAAAGGCTGTTCTCATGAACTTCAGGGCTCGGATGAATTTGAAAAAGCAATATTTTTCATTTGGTGGGAATAGAGAGAAGATGTACTGTGAAGTCAAGACAAAGAATTATTAAAAAAGCAGAATCACTTGTAGATCTAGATGTCAATCAGAGGCATCTTTATCCTTTGAAATAACAAGAAAAAAAGTTATTGCTGTAACTTTCAGCATCCTAAGTTTAGACTACTTGGATGTGTGTGCCTTTTTCAGTTTATCCTTTGTACCACAATTCAGATCATAAGCATTTTTTGAGATACACTCCATTTTTTAATTGTAAAGATTTTTCACAGTGTTTGAACTGACTGAACAAGTGCATCAACATCAACATAACATTTAACAGACCCTACGTAATCAACTTCATACCAGGTTCTTCTTGGAAGACAGCCATTGGCATTCCAGTCAGAATTCATGAGACCACACAAAGCCAGCTCTGTGTTTACTGAGCTCTGACACGAGGTTCCTCATTTAGGATATATTAGCAACACATCAAAGCTTGTCTTCATCACAGATATCTAAATGTCATTTCCCCTCATATATTCAGAGAAGTGTCCCCCCTGGTCAAATAGCTCAAAGACTTGTAACAGCATTTGTTGTGAGATACAATGATAGCTGCCCAATTTGTCTTTTTTTTTTATCAGATCATCAGGTTTTTTTCCGTCCAGCAATTCAAAGCTATTTTGTCTAACTCGAAGAGCAGAATGTTGTTCATATTATAACATACTGGGGTAGTTATGAGTGTACTACAGTAGTTGTGTGTAGTTCCCAAATTCAGTATCTTCAATGAAAGAGTATAGAAGGTCTATGGTCCATGTTAGTTCTGTGATTAATGCTCAAATTTAGATTTTTTTGTACTTGCTCTTTGTGTTAATGTCCACATGCATTTCCTGTTAGCATCCCAGTATGTATTACAGTATGTGTAGAGTCCTGCAGAACCTCGTCCCCTTGTCATTCTGTATCATGTCTGCTGCTTGTCCTGTGTGCTTTAGTAAATGACAATAGAAAAAAGATTAACAAATAAAAGCAATCACCTTGCATATTGCTACAAAAATTCTGTGGCAATACAGACAGGAGGGAATCAGGGCTTCTCCAACTGCTTACTGAAGACAAGATGGTCTGCTCTGACTGTCAGTTTGTAGATATACTAGTATGTTATACCAAAACAACAAAAAATAAATTCATGTGACTCAAGTCATATTGGCAGCTAAAGTGGGCATGACTTCTGTTGTGTGTCTTATGACTTTTATTATCGTAATTGCTTGTCATGGTGGTTATTGTTTACTGATGCGTGTGTTCATTTGTGTCTGCGAAGAGCGATGGAGGAGTTGGACCCAGAAGAGCAGTTCCTCCGAGATGCCAGGAATGGGAACCTGCAAGGCATCCAGAGACTCCTCATGTCCAAGATCAAAGAGGAGACCAAGCTTGACATCAACTGCAAAGGTCTTATTGTATTTTTGATCACTCAATATGCTGCCAATTTTTGCTCCCTGGAATGCTTGAATGCTTTGTCATCCAGTGATTGGGAAACTGTCTTGAGTCATGAGATATTTAGGGTTTTGTATCATATGATCATATCATATAATCTTATGAAATCAACAGCATGACACTTATCCGATGTGTCTTGTGAGTCTTGTCGTTATAAGTTCTCGATAAATGTCACATTTTGATGTCAGTATGATCACCATTGTCACCATTTGCTTGTCATTCTTTATTCTTTATTAGGATCCCCATTAGCTTCCCCACAAAGGGTCGCTAGTCTCCCTGGGGTCCTGTAGTAAAATCTGAATCATTTCAACATTGCATGTTTTAAAATGTTACATTGCATTTACATTCCATTAGTATTAAAAACACAAACAGTCTTGCAAACACCATAATAGCAAAAGGACAAGATCAAGCATTCACATATTGTAAGAGCTTATACTGTACTGTATGCCTGACTCTAAGAAAGTGTTGCCTTATTGACTTCTTGTATTTAAGTTCTCAATGTTTTTAATGTCCAACGGGTATTGCTTCTAGGGAAGAGCAAGTCAAACCTGGGCTGGACACCTCTCCACCTGGCCTGCTACTTTGGACACAAAGATGTGGTGGAGGAGCTGTTGAAGGTGCGTGCATTCATCTGATGCCCATAGTTGGGTACACTTTTATTTGGTGGCTATGGGTGTTGTGGTTGTAATGATGGGGTTTTTTTTATTATTGGTTCATGCAGGCGGGAGCTGAAGTAAATTTGCCCAACAATGTTGGAGACACTCCTCTTCACAAAGCCGCCTTTACAGGAAGGAAGGTAGTTAGGCATCAACAAACATTTTAGTTGATAAATAATGATCTATCTATCTATCTATCTATCTACCTACTGTACCTACCTACCTACCTATCTTTGTCTCTTGAATAGAAAAGGTTGTTTACTAATAGGTGTATGCTTGTCTTTATAGGAGGTGGTGATGTTACTGTTGAAGTTCAACGCTTGTGCGACTACTATCAATGGGACTGCTCAGATTCCCAAAGATGTCACCCAGAATGAGGAGATCAAAAGCATGTTGGAAGGTAAAGAAGGCATATGTTTAGACGTTGAATCTAATTCTAGATCATGCAGTAAGCATGTCTATTTGGAGCTATGCCCTCTCTAAAGTAGCATAAAAAAAGAGTTAGGTAGAGCTGAAATCAACTCAGTTTGCAAATCATCATAGGTTAGTATCAAGAAGACTGGTGAAGTATACACAGTACATCTACAAGGTGAACTTAATTTGAATTGCTATTGTTTTATTTATTAATTTGCTTATGTTTCTATTCATTCGAGGGCTAGGCTCTGTCATCCCACACTATCCTGAGGCTGCTATTGATTTGCGTGACTTAGAATAATTTCAAGAGAGCATACTGTAGCTGTCTCACTGTATGGGTTGGTCTGTTTGTCACTGAAGCTGCATTCACAGAGATTTGCGAAATATAATTGAACGCCTACACACGGTGTTAGTGATACATGTAATGACTTGCTTGCCACTGCTTCTGAGAACATTTTACGTCAGTTAATTGCACCTCTATGTCTGTATGGCTCTACGTTGGCTCCAATTATGCACATGTTTTGATCAGTCCACCATATTTAATTTTTTGAGCCGTTATGTACATTGCTGTCTGTGACATTTGTGATAATCTATAGGATAGATAAGCATTGTTACTGTTGTTTGTTTGTTTTTTTAAGTGGTGTCACTTCCCAGTCGGAAGATGAACTCACCCTGATATGTTTTTTTGTTTGTTTTTTTAAAACTGACAGCTGCTGAGAGGACCGAGGAGAGAAAACTGGAAGAGCAGCTCTTGGAGTCGGCGAGAGAAGGGGCCGTGTCTAAGCTAACCCAACTGGTGAGGTCACATGCTGTGTAGTGAACAACCTACACCTATCGCACTCCCTGCTCTCTCTCTCTCTTTTGTCCTCAGACACTCCCTCATGAAACTATATTCACAAAAGTTGTTTTTTTTTTTGCTAATTTCCTCCAGCACTATTAGGCTGGCATAACCAGTATAGAGCTATCAGGAAATAAACTACACTGTTGACCACACCATTAATTGTCACACATACACACATTAGGTTTCCTTTATATAATTTGGTGATATAACCACTTAGTGTGGTTTCTTATTACAGCCTCAAAGGCATGTGTAGCATTTAAAAACATGTGAATGCGCATACAGTGTGAATGTTTACCTCCAAGCTAATCTCACTGGTTGACTGAACACACTGTACACTCTTTTTCTGAAATGTTGGTGGCATTAGTTCATGGTTTTCATATCCCATAGTATGCACTGCTCTTAAGTCTCTCACCATGGCAACAGTCTTGCTGCAGAGCATTCACTCTAGGTTAAGGCTAATGTGTGGGTTAACCCCTTGTTGTCGCACCCATTAGTCTGGAAAGGGCGTTTAAGAGCAGCTATTCTCTTGGAGTAGGTATATCAGACTAGTCCCTTCAGTCTCTCCTGAGTCCATGAACCTGTCAATATACCTATTAATGATGTCTGCTATGAGAGGCATGTTTTTCGCATGTCACCACACATTCCACACTCCTGTAATATACGGTCAGACCAAAACTCCCATGTGAGCAGCCTTTCTCCTCTGACATTTCTTCACTATGGCATGCTATGAAGCCAAGGTCTGTTGTTTCAGTTGAATAGGAAGAAGCCACCCGACATTAATTGCACAGACTTGCTTGGGAACACGCCTCTGCACTGTGCGGCTTACCGGGGGCAAAAGCAGTGTGCCCTGAGACTCTTGCAGAGCGGAGCCAACCCCAACATCAAGAACAAAAATGGTAAACATCAGGTTCTATTCTGAAATGTACATCCATTTTTTGTTTGAGCTAAAATCTAGATTTGTATAATTCACTGAAGGACATAGTTTGATACCTTGGACACATGATAGTAGTGTAGTACATTAAAATGTATTTGTAAATGTATTTCACTGACAGGTTAGAATATTATGGGCTGGTTTCCTGTACATAGATGAAGCCTTATCCTGAACAGACAAAGAGCATGCAATAGAGATCTACTGCCAGTTTCATCTTAGGACAAGGCGTAATCCATGTATGGAAAACCGGCTTGTCTTGGTGCGACACCCATTGTGGTTGAGAATAATTATCATTGCTATAGCATGAATGAACCTGGGTAAGCCCATACACACCTACAAGTGCATTTGAGCTCTTGAGATCCTTCTGGCAATTCTTCAATTCACAGTGATTTCCAAAATCACTGACAGTCCATCTGGCATGGGACAGGCTTTATATAATGACAGAAAGGTTAAGAGCGCTGTTGAACACAACCAATGTCTGCGCTGATGGCGTTAGTATTAAATCACAGACTTACAGTATATTTTCTTTGGAAATGAGTAAACAACTACAACTTAGTTTACTAGAAAGATGTGTTTGCTCTACTTCTGACAAGATTCAGTAGGAATGTATGTAATGTTCCAATTTAAGCTTATTTTCCCTGCTGGTTATGCCCCTTGGAAAGCAGAAGTAAATTAATCATTCCAGATCAATTGGTCTGGTATTAGCTAGGCTAACGTCATCCACACATTTCAGATTTCAAAAAAAAAAAAGAAAAGCTGAATTTATGTTGTTGTTGTTGTTTCTTTGTTTCTGACAGATCAAACCGTGTTTGACCTCGTCAGTGATCAAGAGATGAGGCAGGTCTTGGAGGGCAATATGAAAAAAGTCAGTATTTCTGTGCTGTATTGAAAAATCTGGATGCAATTGTGTTGCCTCTTCTGTCATACCTCGGCTAAAATTGCAATGAGATCAATTCCATTATAGCGAGGTTCATGTTTGCTTGTATCATGTAGGCGACTAGGCGTTCATTTTGCAGATAATATTTCAATCAGTGATTCATCAACAGTATCATTGTGGCAAAAAGTGGCAAAATATGAATTAACCTTCTTTACTCCTCTCATCTGTCAGGGCATGACCCGACATGTTCAAATGTTTGAAGGGCCTCTTTTAAAGGTAAGTGTCTTACCTACTGCCTGCTTTACTTTTGGCACATATTGCAAAAAAAAAAAACGTACCACATATGAAACAGAGCTCAAAGATTTTGTTCCAAACATTTTTTTATTAATGCATTTTTCATAGATTTCGTTTAGTAGCGTAAAACAGCTCTCCTTCCATTTTTCTCAGACTAGTATGCAATACTCATTTGAAATTGAAATGATAATGATTGAAAGCTAATTGAATAATTGACACACTCTAACTGTTTGAAGCTGTTTGATGTACTAATGACCAAACCACTCCCAATATCCCCTTCTCTATTCCTCTGGTTGGTGCAGAGCTCCCGTTTCTTTGGGTGGCGTGCATATTGGGCCGTTCTTCAGGATGGAGTGTTGTCATGGTACCCCAAACAGTATGTATTGTATTTTTTGTTGGATCTGCCAGGCTTTTGTGAACTGGAAACCACGTTCAATTCCATTTTAATGCTTCAGTTTTTGCTTACTCGCTTGCTCATTAAAGCACAATTAATAGCTTTGTCTAAATTAGTTTCATACATTCAGTGGCCTAATGTGGGCAATGTGTTTTAACATTTAATACTGTATGCAAATGTGCATGTTTCTTTCACCTTACCTGCTCATGATCTGTTGGGTGGATAAATCCTACCTCATCATGGTTTTTATTGGACAAATACTGATCCTGGATTTATCCTCAGCAAGATTTGATATATAAGACTTATTTCATGCTTTTGCAATATGTAGCTGTGTGTTATATGTGTATCCCTATGTATTAGTTTGAACATTCACTCAAAGTTTTACCTCTGTCAAGGTCAGATGCGGAAACCTCAAGCAATAGGCAAGGCTGCAAGCCCTTAACACAAGCCAATTGCATGGTAGGTTTATTTAATTTTGTTGTTGGTCTTATGTAGCTTTGTTTTGTTGTGGCACTAATTCGACAATTTAATTCCAAACAGCATGCTGTTGAAGTGATGTACAACAGCTGTAGTAGGATATTTTGGTTAGTACATTGATTAATACATTGCTTTACTCAATGCATTTTAGAAAACTGGTGAGAGGATATCAAACTTGTTGAGAATTGTCTCCAGACAGTAGGGTGGTTAAAAGGTGGTTTCTGTACTGAAGACGGTTTCCTTATATTGAACTGGGATTGAACATAAATGTGCAAAATCATCCGTTCATATCATTATTTAGCAGCTATAATTGCACTACCAATTTCTATCCAGAGGAAAGAGAATTTGGTCCTGTAAATTGGCTAGATTTTGCCAGCTAAAGTAATCTTTGGCATGGGATGAGTAAATTTTTGGAAATCTGTAAAGTATTGTATAAAAATTAAATGAATTGAATGCAGTGAATCTTTTCCAATGTATGTGTGATATGTTCTTCTCCTGTAGATCAAAGCCAAGGATAACTGCTATTTCACGGTGAAGTGTTTTGATGACAGTCTCCATCATTTCAAAGTGCTGCCAAAGCAAGACCCAGAAGCAACCAGAAAAGTGAGCTAGCGTTTAATGCCTATTGCCGTTACCTTCACATATCATGGTACATACACTATAAGAGTTGTGTTTTTTAGCACATAGTAGTTGAAAGATCACTGTACATTTCAAGAGAGGAATTTTGTACCTGTTTGTGTTTAAAATGTTGACTGTCCTCCCATTAGAATGGTGTTGATTTGATTCTCCACACAAGCTCATGTACACACAGACACACACAGATACACAAACATGCACACTGCTGGAGTAGTGGCTACTTACTATGATGTGAGAAAATGTGATCAGCACTGCTGGAGGAGCTTTCAGAAAGGACACTCACATGGGTCTCATGATGTCCATCAGATGTAATGAGTGGAATTACCATGGGCAGGCTGTGTGTGTGTGTGTCTGTGTGTCTGTCTGTCTGTCTGTCTGTGTGTGCTTGTCTGTGTGTGTATGTGTGTGCTTGTCTGTGTGTGTGTGTGTGTGTGTGTGTGTGTGTGTGTGTGTGTGTGTGTGTGTGTGTGTGTGTGTGCTTGTCTGTGTGTGTGTGTGTGTGTGTGTGTGTGTGTGTGTGTGTGTGTGTGTGTGTGTGTGTGTGTGCTTGTCTGTGTGTGTGTGTGTGTGTGTGTGTGTGTGTGTGTGTGTGTGTGTGTGTGTGTGTGTGTGTGCTTGTCTGTCTACAAACTCTTCACGCATCTGAAGAGTCGTCTGGGATCAGGCGGCTCCTCATACTGGCACAGAGATTTATGAAGTTGTCCCATGCTGACCGTCTCAGAGCAAACATCTCCCCCTCGAACTTCACACTCAACCACGTGGAGGGAGAGCAGCTGCTGATTGTGTGTGTGTGTGTGTGTGTGTGTGTGTGTGTGTGTGTGTGTGTGTGTGTGTGTGTGTGTGTGTGTGTGTGTGTGTGTGTGTGTGTGTGTGTGTGTGTGTGTGTGTGTGTGTGTGTGTGTGTGTGTGTGTGTGTGTGTGTGTGTGTGTGTGTGTGTGTGTTCCTCAGCGATGGCTAGACGCTCTGGAGGAGCATTCGGCCTTCAGCACACACTACCACTCCCAGGAGCAGGCCAGTGAGGAGGAGGAGGAGGCCGAGGTCATGTCCCTGAGCGAGCTCACCGACTCGCTGCAGGTGAGCGATTAGACTTTTCCACTCTTTTCAGCCCCTTTCCCTCTGTTTATCACTCTCCCACTCTCCCATGTCTTTTGTCTGTCACCTCGGCCAGTCTAGGGAAAGCTGCTAAATGTCAGACCCCCCTCCCGCGGACTGGCGAAAGAGACAAAGAAATGCCATATTGAGATTCTAAGTTGCATCGTGGTGTGGATTTCCTTTTAAGATAGTCATTGTTGTGGGTTTCTCTGTCTCTCTCTGTCTCTCTCTCTGATTGTAAATGGCAGTGGAGCGGTGCATGGCTCGATCTGATATTTTGCTGGGGGTGGTCTGAGGATTTGAGGAGTGCATGTCTTTTAGCTGTATCACAGCCCAGTGGAGATACAGCTGTAATTCTCACCAGGACATCTGTATAGTCCCAATCATTCCTGAAAAGCGGTCTGATTGCTCATTTTTATCATGCTGGCCTTTGATTTTGGGATTACGGAGCCCAAGGGGATTAGTTAGCCTCCACCGACCCAAAGATTTTTGTCAAGGCCCCGCTTGGCTTTGTCAGCTTTGCTGCCTGTTGGTGATCTGCTGTGTGGGCTAATGCTTGTTGTTGTGAGGCTTTGATTGACAGCCTGTCATAGCATTCTCAGCAGCTGGCTGACTGACTGAGGTTACTGAAAATAGTTAAATTAAAATGTGTCAGTGTATGTGTGTGTGTGTGTGTGTGTGTGTGTGTGTGTGTGTCCCAGATTTGTGACACATCCTCATTAAAAAAGAAAGATAGAGTCTATCAGTCTCTATTTCTTTCACACACTCTCTTTTTCTCTCTCTTTCCCTCGCTCTCTCCGTAACTCACTCACTCACTCACTCACTCACTCACTCACTCACTCACTCACTCACTCATTCACTCCCACTTTCCTCTGTTTCTCACTCTTCACAGAAAGCTGAGACATACCATAAGAGGCTGGAGACAGAGGTGTTATCCTTTCTTTCTATGGTGAAAGACAACGGACTGGCAGAAAGTAAGACAGACCACTATCCACTATTGTTGACTTTCCGTTGCCTACAGTATAGGCAATGGCTTTTTGGCTTATTACCTAAAGAAAACCATATTTGTGGTTAGCAAAAGCTTAAATGTAGTTACACTGTCACCACTTTCACTCAAACCTTCACTTATAAGGCTCCACTCAGGCTTTTCTTCCCTTTTTACTCAACAAATGAGACATGCACATACAATCTGGTGTAGAGTGAAATATTTATATACTGTATATAATGCATAAGTATACAGATGCCCATTATCAGCAACCACCTATCCAGTGTTCTAAAGGCACACTGTTTACTAATCTGATATCATTTGAAAAGGTTAACTGAGAAAATATTGGAGAACACTTTTGCAATTATGTAAGTACATAATGTAATCTGAAGCCTGCTGCCCTGACTAAAATAAATACAATGCAACTGATCTTAACTGATATTCCGTCTGTAATATAGTGGAATGGAAATGTAACCTCAAACTTTTGAGCGGCAGTGTATGTGTTGAGTTGGTAGCCTCAGGTTGATACTGCATACTGAGAGGCTGATGTACTAAGATATTAGTGCCGTCTGTGGCATGTTTTATTTGTGCCTTAAAACATGGCAGCATATGTACAAACAGATGGCATGTGAGTGAAAATGCGTTTTCCCACTGAAGAGCTGTCAGGCAAGATGCCCCTTTCTTATGCATGTATATGCATTTATGGGAAGGTTGAGGGAAAAGTGAGAGTACCATGCAAAAACATGGTAGGAGCAATTGATCAGGTATTCCTGTTGGTGTAATCCAGATTGCAGTTATATGCATCAGTAGGAGAAACTTTCAGAAACAACAGAAACAGTATTTTAGAGTACCAGTTCTTCTCTGAACCATACTGAAAGGCACTTTTGTTTTGGTCACCTTTTAATGTTTTTCTTTATCATGTCATCCACTTTCCTATGCCTGCCAAAGTATAAAATCTGCCATAACCTAGCTGTACAAATAGTTTGAGTGTATTTATAAGTCAAGAAGAATTACCGGTACTGCCTTGCGTTAGCTTGTTATTTGTTGACATCTTTTTATCAAATGTTATATTTCATTAGCACTTAACTTTTGATTCCATTTAAAGTTGTCATCGGTTGACATTATTATTAGACTGTTTAGACAGTTCAGTTGTGGGCACCAAAAATGTACTTTAGAAGGTGGTGACAGGCAGTGATGAGAGCTGTTTACCTGATGTGGAAACTTAGGAAATTCCAGGTAATATGGCAAGGCACAGCGTGCACTTTCTGCAGGCAGAAAAAGGCAGTATTTATGTTGTCGTCATTCATCTGCCCTGAATGTTCTAATCATGAATTTATGTGATTCATTGTGTGAAATATGCACGGTCACGTACAGTATTGCCTTAAGCCATCACATCAGTTTTACAATGTTCAAGTAGGTTTTTGTGAATGTTTGGCTTTCGCCTGGATTACACTCTCGTTACCCTATTCAAATCAATGAGCAGATGGACCTGATTTTTGGTAATTACAAAGAGGAGGAGGCCGTTTCATTTGAAATCTGTCATTGGCAATATGACAGCAGTCAAAGAGATTTGCAGAGATACAAATAATTGGATTCATTCTGTTAGTTTACCAGAAGTGTGAATTAAACTTGGACAAAAGCCAAGCTTTAAATAGCACAGCCGCTCACCCTGACTTGAGTTCAGAAAGTTTGATTTTTAAACCCTGGTGTCAGAGATTATACTTTTTTTTTAAATGTTCATAACTCCTATTCTCGGTTAGATTATTTTTTTGTTCCCTCCGATTGTATTTACATGATATCCAAGTGTAGTATAAACCCAATAATCCTCTCGGACCATTCTAGAATCCACCTAAAGATCCAATGTGTTCAAAAAAGGTTTATCTCTAGGCGAGGGAGATTTAATTCCTCTCTTCTTAAAGATAACGAGCTTGCGGCCCCAGCCGTGGCGTAACTGGCTGGGGCACCTGCACCGCACGCCGGCGACGCGGGTTCGATTCCCGCCCCGTGGTCCTTTCCGGATCCCACCCCAACGCTCTCTCCCACTCACTTCCTGTCTCTCTCAACTGTCCTATCATTAAAGGCATAAAAGCCCAAAAAATATACTTTAAAAAAAAAATATATATATATATATATAATGAGCTTAAATCACTTATACGTGTGTGTGTATTAAATTATATGAAAGAAAACAATGATCCCTCCTTAGAGCCCAGTATCATTTGGGAGGCAGTAAAAGCCACTCTAAGAGGACTTCTAAGGGTAACTCAGGGAAAACCTTCATAAAAAAGCATCGACTGGGGACAATTGGAAACTATTAGTCATTGCTAAAGCAAAATTAAGCCCTATGATATCAGATGATATTATTAAAAAATTTTACTTTATCAAACAAAAAGATTATTAACTTGGAAACAAATCAGGCAAATCACTAGCCCATCAAATAAAGAAGGAGCAAGCTGAAAAGACTATAAAAGGTATATACTTTAGCGATAATAAAACAACTTATCATCCTGGAGAGATCAACCAAACCTTTTTTTAATTTCTATAATAATCTTTATAAATCACAAGGGGGACACTCTCAGGAAAAACTGGAGGATTACCTCAGCAAAATTAAGCTACCTGAAGTCTCTGCTTCAGACCAATACTCCTTAAATTTACCATTCACAGAAGCTGAAATACTGGCTACAACTGATTCAATGCCGTTAAATAAAAGCCCAGGACCAGACGGTTTCACAGTAGACTTTTATAAAGAGTTTTGGCCTGAGATCCGTCCTATTTTTATGGCAATGGTGAATAACTTTTGTAAGGAAAAAATTCTCCCTCAGACAATAAACTTGGCTCACATTACTTAAGAATTACTTAAAGGTGGCAAAGACCCTCTGCAGTGCTCATCATATAGGCCCATCAGTCTCTTGGACCACGACTATAAGATTATCACCAAACTTTTAGCTAGAAGGCTGGAGTCAATCCTGCCTAAACTAATTAATCCAGACCAGTCAGGTGATAGATAGATAGATAGATAGATAGATACTTTATTGATCCCCAAGGGGAAATTCAAGATGTACACAAATATAAAGGGGAGATGTGCAGCAGATAACATAAGGAGAACCCTGAATATAATAAACTGCATCAACAACAAGCAGAAGGAGCCTTCTCTTCTGTTATCTTTAAACACAGAGAAGGCTTTTGACAGGGTTGAGTGAGCTTTCTCTTTTCTGTTCTGGAGAAAGTAAAATCGATTGGATTAAGGGCATTTCTAACAGCCCTAAAGCTGCAGTGATAACAAATGGCTACTGCTTAAAATTTATTTTAACCAGAGGGACCAGGCAGGGGTGCCCTTTGTCACCTTTACTTTTTGCTATAGCTGCATGTGTTAGAGAAAACACTAATATCCAAGGTTTTAAGTCTGATGCTTATGAACATAAAATGTCCTTACTGTATATGCTGACGATATTCTCTTATATATCACTGATCTTGATCATTATATTCCTTACCTCCTAGATACGATTAAAGAATTTAGTAGCTATTCAGGATACAAGATCAATTTCTATAAATCCAATGCCCTCTTTCTACATACAACACCATCTGAAGAATTGTTATCTTCCAGTTAACTCCACACCAAAAGGCTTCAAGTACTTGGGTATATTCATCACTCCAGATTGAGATAATTTAGTTAAAGAAAATTACATTCCCCTTTCAGCTAAGGTTAAATTGGAATTATTAAAATGGACCTGTCTGCCATTATCACTCCTGGGCAGAATAAATGTAATTAAAATGAACGTTCTCCCAAGATTTTTTTTTCTTTTCCAGATGCTTCCATGCTCATTATCTATAGAGTTTTTCAAATCAATTAATAGCTGTATCTCTAGATTCATTTGGGAAAAATAAGAAACCTCGGATTAGTTTATTGACTCTAATGAAGCCCGAGTCTGGGCTTGCCCAACTTCCAATATTATTTTTGGGTAGCACAAATAAGGAATCTGATTTCATGGTTAATGGAGAGACATGAATCCATGTGGGTTCAGTTGGAAGCCAAACCATTCGAACCATTGCCTCTCATCTCCCTCTTATTTGTAAACCACTTTGAAAAGATAAAAAACATGGGCAAATGTTTCTCTGTAATCAATACTTTACAAATCTGGAAAGACTGTAGAAAGAAACTCTTTAAGAAAGTCTTTAAACTTTATCTCTTGTACCTCTATACACTCCCCAATCTTCCAAAATCCAGACTTTAATATTCAAATTGCTTCGGTCAATACAGGTCAATTGATAAATTCAGATATAACATACTTCAACGATTTATTAAATCAGAACTTGCAGTTAAAATCATTCATTGACTTACGATCACAATATGACATCTCCAATAAATACTTTTTTAAATATGTACAGCTCCGAAGCGTGACAATCTCCCTCATTAAAGAGACCCTATGCAACTTTTTCATGTTCATAAAATCGCTTAGAAATCGTTGTTTTGCTTGACTGACCAGTTTTATCGAAAACAGTCATATTTCCTCCCGCCCCCAGTGTCCCTATCCGCTATTACAACCTTGCAGTTTGTTCAGGAGACGATCGTTCCCTGTTTACATCTGGAAGGCTGAGACGCATAAAGAACAAGAAGAACCACGCTTGCAATTTATATATTTATATATAGCCTATATATGTATAAATATACACGCTAAAGTTGTCGGGGAAGCTCTGCAGAGAAATATGCAAGCATAAAACGAGCAAAAATGAAAAACAAAAAACGAAACTTAAGATGAAATCGCCAATCCTGCATAGTTTCTCTTTAAGGAAAACAAATTAAGGCTTGAGTTATCTGAACTGGAGGAGGCGCTGTTATCCTCAAACACAATAAAAGGAAAGATAAGTGAATTTTATACGATTTTGACAAGAGGTCAATCATCTTTCCTATTGTTAAAGAAAATATGGGAGAAGGATATGGGTAGAACGTTTGAAGATAATGTATGGTTAGATATCTGTAAAAGAATTCATTTCCCATTCACAAATAATAAAATTAAGGAAGCTAATTTCAAATTCATCCAAAAAATATACCTAACTCCAGTAAAAATGCATAAAATATCAAGAGATATCTCTGCAGCATGCAGATGTAGGAAGATGGAGGGGACATTCCTACATATGTTTTGGGACTGTAGTTTCTTGAATAGCTATTGGAGCTCAATCCATTATTTTACTCAATCTGTTTTGGAAATACAATTTGACTTGAGCAGCAGTTTATATTTACTAAATGACAAATAATTTACAGTTAGACTGCAAAAAATGCAGGATATTTATCTTGGGGAAGGAGAAAATGTAAAGTGTAAGTTTGAAGATTTGTATCCCTGTATGATACAATCTGTATGATCTTCTTTTGAGAAAGAATTTTGATTTTACTGCTTTCCTCTGCTTATCAATATATAAACACAACAATAACATAGAAAGAGTAGCTCCAGGGTACTATCAGTCAGATTTTCTGTATGGGAGAAATTGTGTTTGTTAAAAAACATATTTATGACACCTCAGCCTGTCACGGTAACATGAATAGGTTTTCAGGATTTTGTCTGTCAGGTGATAAAGTGATTGAAGTTTCCACCCAAGTAGCTGGTGCTCCCCATGCCTTGAGGCAACCCCTGACAGTTCATAATTGTCTAGCTGTGAAAGAAAATCGAAAACACCATTAGTGTCAGTTCATATATTTTGACAGCTTGTGGACTTTTTCCACTTTTATACAACTAGTCTTCCACCACGCTGTTATACTAACCTATAGGATGTTCTGTTGATTTAGCAATAATATTTGGTGACACGTATTTGCTTGGTTATTCTAAATTTAGGACAAAGCTTGAACATGATGTGTTTATGTACACAAATCATGTGTATGTCACTGTCACTGTGTTATGTATATTCAGTGTCCTGAAAATGTCAAATTCTTTTCAGTGTTAATAGATGAATAGACCAAGGCACTCTTCCAAAAAAGTTTAAAAAGCTTTCATTCATGGGCTTAATCTTGAATGATCATTAAAAATGCCAACATGTTTCTGTCTTCGCTAGGTCTTCATCAGGGCAAAATCTTTTCAAAAATCAAAAGATTGACCGAAACGATATAGATATAATCAGTCTAAAAGGAAATTCTGCTTTTGATAGCCTCTGGTATGCCAGTTACAGAACAGTGTTGGCCCACTTTAAGAGTAGCCTTTTACGGCCTGCCTCGAATACAAGCCTCCTCCAAATAAAGGCCACAATTTGTGGATTTACAGTAGCTGTAATCTTGTAATCAAAAGTTTCCTCAAAATTGAAACATTACAACATGTCATGAACACAATTACGTGAGGCCCTCCAGCAGCATGCAGTTCAATGAGTACCACTGAAAGAGACTTTGTATGAAATGAAGAATTGCATGGGGATGTGTAGGCTAAGAAGTCATGTGTTTGATTATCAAGTAGAGGTAATATTTATGATCATGGATTCTGTCATTTGAATTGGTAGCAACTATTCAAACTGGACAATAATAAAAAGAAACAGCGATGACTTGAAGATGATAAATGTTCGATGAAGATAAAGAAAATTTTACTTAATTCTGCTTGACAATTTTATCTCCCTTTTTCTCATTGCAAGGTTAGAGATATTTCACCTGAAAATTGCAGATCTCCAATTATCTACTCACACTACTGTACTTGCAAAGCTTTATCACAGCGTGCAGTGCCACTTATTATTTAAGCACAGTTGTACTGAGATGGAGGTGCCCTTTTATTCTCTGGACACTTACTTTTCATTAGACAACTCATTTTCTACTGCACTGATCACCACCACTTACTGTAAGCATCAGGATTGCTAGCTAGATAATTGCAGAATTGAGATATTTGTGTGAACTCATAGAAATGAATAGGTCTGGTAATGGACACAATATAATAATAATTATTATTTAAAGTTCATAGTTAGAAAGGATTCTGTGGCACAGGTTTGGGGTTTGCATTTTATGTGTGTGTGTGTATATTCCCTATGAGTAAGTCAGTAAAATGATCTTTCCTTCTGGTTCATGAACGCATGAGTGCCCAAACAAGCCCCATAATGAACTGCATTCACTCGGCACAATTGAAGCAAATAAGCATCAACAATATTGTACTAAGTGATGGTTTATCTTTTAATAATAACCTGCCGGATGTCATTGGTGTGATGCTCTGGTGACATCTTCAGGAAATGAAAAGGCTGAACCCTGGCCTGGCGGGGATGTTTTTGTTTTCTCCAGGGCTTCCTGCTGGCATGGTGCAGAAAGTGCGGGACGTGTGTGAGCTTTCCAATGACACGTGTTCCTCCCTGCGTCAGTGTGTCAATCTGTTCTCCAAACAGGAAGGGGTATGTGTTATCTCATCTGACTGTGTGAGGGAACACTCACAGCTTTTTTTGTTGATTTGTTTGAAAATAACTTTTGTTTATCACCTGATACACAACATTTGTGGATGTTTCTTCAGTTGTATAAACCTGATCAACAATCCTGAACAGAACGTTACCTACAGGCAGATATAACCCACATACATACCAGAGAGGGTTAAAGCGGAGGATCTTTGTACATACTGTAGACAGGGGGTGTGTGATGAATAGGGTAGAAGTGCTTGGTCATGTCGCTGTGGCTTTTTCACAGACATACGAGGGGCTGATGGTTTGGTGGGTTTGTGTATGTGGTTAAGTTCCCATTGAATGCTGTTACATGATCTTGTCCAATCACCAGGGTATTGTGTGACTTGGTGGACACCTGATGCACCGGCTTTAAGACTTTCCTCAGTCTTATTTGTGTGTGTGTGTGTGTGTGTGTGTGTGTGTGTGTGTGTGTGTGTGTGTGTGTGTGTGTGTGTGTGAGTGTGTGAGTGTGTGAGTGTGTGAGTGTGTGAGTGTGTGAGTGTGTGAGTGTGTGTGTGAGTGTGTGTATTCTGCTTTCATGTGTTAGTGTATGACAAGCAATCATTTTCAGAAAACAAGCAATCATTTTCAGAATTGCAGGTAGATTTAATCACTGTTTAAATCAAGAATACTACTCAACTCTAAGAATACTATGCACCAGATTGGCAATGAATGGTTGCTTAGATGATTACTTTAAGTACTAGCTTACTACAGTAACTACCTGTTCTATTCTCTCTAGTCTAGTTTGTTTTTGAGTAATTGTTAAACCATTTGCTCTTTGACTTCCACTGTCTTAATTGCATGTTAAAACCTCTCCTCTGCTCGTTCCATTTTTAATTTAGTTTCTTATCAGTTTCATAAATCCCATTGGTTTACCGTTTGCATCTCTGTACACGTCGTTGTGTAGCTGTGCTCACTTGTGCTCACTTGTGCTAGGCGCGGAGCCAGAAGCTGGAACAGGAAGTGGAGAAGAACAAGATCCTGTCGGAGGCTCTGCAGACTCTGGCCACCGAGCACCATGAGCTGGAGCAGTCCGTGGTCAAGGGCTCGTCACAGCGCAGCGCCCTCAGCGAGGACGAGTTCTACGACGCTCTCTCTGGTGAGAGGAACGCGCAGGCGATGGGAGGGCGGCGATGATCATGATGAAGGGCTCTGAGTGCACAGAGATCATATTCACATCATCAGAGAAAATGAGATGAGAATCGTGTTAACAAACGCACCAGCCATGAATTAATTAGTAACCATTGTGTAGAGATCAAATACATTGCTACAGTATGTGTCCTTTTTTGAAGGAGATGAATTGAGTATACTTTGTGGACATTTTGTCATTATTTTCCACTATTTGGTCAGCACAATAGTAATGTCAGATATTGACAAGGCTGTTTCCTTTGTCAGATGGCGAAGCTTAAATCTTCATGCAGTACCAATTGACCAGCCTTATACAGTAATACAGATGTTTGCTATAGCTTGACATTCCATAACAGCATTAACTAGGAGTTTGCACTTGCGACTTTGTAAACCTGAAGAGCACATTGGTGTGAGCGCCCTTTAAATGCCACGCGATACGCCACTCAGGTTTCCGAAGGTGTTGGATGCAGCCAGCAACACCCCATCCCTCTAAACACGTGCCCCTCGCCTCTCTCTCCTCCACCAGACTCCGAGTCCGAGCGCTCGCTGAGCGGCTTCGAGACGCTGGCCAGCCACTCTGTCGACGAGGACGAGATCGACAGCCAGGAGGAGGACGAAAGCTCCGAGCTCTTCCGCAGCACGCGCAGCCGCCCGGTCACCAGGATGTCGCAGGAGGATCGCCGCGGCGATGAGGAGGACGAGGAGGCAAGGCCCAATGGCGTGAGGAAACATAGGTACTGTAAAGTGCGTCACAGTAATGCATGCAGCACACACATTCACCAACTTACTCATAGACAGTCACTATACAGTACATACTGTAGAAAACCATGCTTTTGCTGTCAGTTGAATGTGATGTCCATTGGTAATCCAACTTTAGTAGCCTGTTTAATCACCAGCTGCATTTTTTGAGTTGACACTAGGCCTCTTTTATTTTATCTGCCTTGCCCAGGTTAAACATACAGTGCATTATTCACAAGTCTAATTGATCTTTTTCCTACCCACAGTTTAAGTCTGACCCTGCTGAAAAAAACAGCGACTGCACCGCTGGCAGCATTGTTGTTGCTCGTCAAATCATGCGAGTGAATAATTTAGGTTGGATCAGGCAATGGAGGGTCTCACAATGAAATGGCGCACTTAAAAGATTGATGAGCTGGCCATGTAACGCTGTAATTTGAACTGCGAAAGCACCCTGTGTTGACTGATGTGCTTAGTGTCCGTTGCTGAGTGATTGATGGCTGGAGCAGTTTCATGAAAACTATTTGTCTGGCTTCATGACCATTTCTCTTATAGGTAGATGTTGTTGAATGTTGCTGAACTTTTGCCTGGATTTTTCCTCTATGTGTAAACTATGAATGGCATTCCTGTGTAAACAGAGCTCAACTTTAACTGTGAAATATGAAGGGGGGTCGGAGGTGGGGTCTTGGAATCAAAGGCTTCACACATAAGGGGCCGGTTTGCAGTGCATGGATTAAGCACTTTCCATTGAAGAATGGTTTTAGCCTAGGACGAGGCTTAATCCATGATTACACTTAAATGCATTTCATAAAGAGATACTGTATTATACAACCAGTATTTTCTCTACTCTAACTGTTTCAGCATAAACAGAGTGGACTGTACATGCTTTGAATTCACGCTAACTTCAGATGTGTATAGGGTATAATATGGCATTGGTTGATGGAATCTGGTTGATGTTTGCATAAATTTGCATATGGATGGAAACATGCTCATGTAACGGTAGCGAGCTGGTCCGAAGCTGTGCAGTATGTACTGTATGTTGGTAAACCTCCGTCACGATGCCTTAAGAGTTAGTGCTGGTGCTGATCTGAGAGTTAGTGCTGGTGCTGATCTGAGGTGCTGTTGTTCGTGGGTACCAGTCTGAGCATGTGCAAGGCTGAGCTGTGTGGTTTAACACAACAAAGGTTTTCTTATAGTGAATTTTAATGGATCACTTAAAATATCGTATTGAGTTAGATGTGCACCCAGCTACAATTATCTGTGAATTCTGAAATGTAAATGTTCCTGATAGTAGGTGGCAAGAGTTCTTGGCAGCTCTTTGATCTGAGCTTTAATTCTGTCTCTTTGAGTCTCTTCCTTTGTCTACTAGCCCCATCCCTTAGAATGTGGCGTATGCTTAAGGGGCTTCAAATGGTCGTTTTTCTACAACTCTGTGACATGGTGTAAGTTGGAGCAATTGTTGCACCGTTGAAAATGAACTTCAGTCCATCCTGACTAACCGTCTAGCTGGTGACCTTTCCCCCTTCCCTGACACCACTGCAAGTACACACAGGAGATTGCCCTTGGCTAAAAGAGCAGGATCCCTTAGGCCACTTCCCTGAACAAGATCTGAGAGGCGTGGTTCATCTGAATAAGAGATAAAGCATCCATTACCTGTCTGATAGCAAATCCAGTCTAGACAGCTGGGGACGCTTAAGAGAGTGTTACAGTGAACCCCAGTAACTACTCACATTCAGCAATTAGCGTGCTAAACGGGAGTGTAGCAAATGCCTTCTATATCATCTCTTAAGGCCCCTTTGGGAACCTGCTGAAAATTGATTTCATTATTCTGTGTGTGTGTGTGTGTGTGTGTCTGTGTGTCTGTGTATGCGTGTGTATGCGTGTGTCTGTGTGTGCGTGTGTGTGTGTGTGTTCTCCAGGTCGACTTTGCCAGCACCCATGTTCTCCAGAAATGACTTCAGCATCTGGAGCATTCTTCGGAAATGCATTGGAATGGTGAGATTCCTTTGAGTTTGCATACTTCTCGTCTAAATGAGGGTAGCAGGTGTAGTTGAATGATTCAGTCAGTCAGTCTACCCATATCCGTAGCATTGCATGTAGTTATGGTTGTTACAGTCAGATGTTTGTGGGAATGTTTTTGGAAGTTTCTCTCTCTCTCTCTCTCTCTCTCTCTCTCTCTCTCTCTCTCTCTCTCTCTCTCTCTAACTGTCCATCTCCCCCTCTCTGCCACCTTAAGGAGCTGTCTAAGATCACCATGCCCGTCATCTTCAACGAACCCCTCAGCTTCCTTCAGAGGCTGTCTGAGTACATGGAGCACACTTACCTCATCCACCAGGCCAACACCTCCACAAACTCCATCGAGAGAATGAGGGTGAGGACAGGACACTCCCAAGGCTCCTTCACCTTAATCTGCGCATTGATTTTCCACTCTATTATTCACATGCAGGCCCCAGTGAGGGGCTTGGTTATTGTTCTCAAATCGACTCAGGAATGCTTATAAAGAGAAGATAAGAAGAAAGTCACTGGGTGTTGAATGAGTGCTTGTCTAGACGTGCTCACATTGCTTTTATGAAAGCATTCAGCCAGTGGCAATCTCTTTCGCCTCCCATTTTCCAAAAGCTGATCTTATTCTCTGCTTAGTCAGAATTGGCCGGCATTGTGTGGAAGTGGCTTCTAAAGAGCCATCGGCGTAGTGTTGTGATGTCCTGCTCTGACCCCTGGTGTTTCGCAGTGTGTGGCCGCGTTTGCTGTGTCTGCAGTCGCTTCTCAGTGGGAGAGGACGGGGAAGCCATTCAACCCCTTGCTGGGGGAGACCTACGAGCTTGTCAGGTAAGAGCTGCTGGCGTGTGATTAGCAGATTTCCATTCATTTCGTCGGATATTGGATTTTCCTTTGGCCAGTGTCCTTGGTTCCCCCCGGTTTACCGACTATTTTCTTTTATCCTTCTCCTGGCTCTTTGTCTGGCCTGAAGTCTCCGTCCTATACTTCTTTCTCTCTTCCCATTCTTCCTCTTTTTCGCTCTTCCTTTCTCTTACTCACTCACACTCTCTCTCTCACACACACACACACACACACACACACACACACACATATACACACACATACTATACACACACATATATTTGCTGTCGTTGTTTTTTTTCTTTTCTTTTCTTTGTGGTCTTGTGTCTGTATGTATGTCGTTGTTATTTCTGTATGTGTGTATTGTTTGTTGTAATGTTTTGGATACTCCTTGACCCTCTTGAAATCAAGATGGCACATCTCAAGAGGCTATCCTAATAAATTAATTTCTATACACACACACACACACACACACTCTTTGTAACTGTGTGCCTCTCTCCCCCTCCTCCCAGAGAGGACCTGGGCTTCAGACTCATGTCTGAGCAGGTGAGCCATCACCCTCCAGTGAGTGCCTTCCATGCTGAGGGGCTCCAGAAAGACTTTGTGTTCCACGGATCCATCTACCCCAAGCTCAAGTTCTGGGGAAAGAGTGTGGAGGCTGAGCCCAAAGGCATCATCACCCTAGAGCTTCCCAAGTAAGAGTCCTATAAATATTTATTTATATCACTCACTGATAATGATTAATGCAAGGATAGACAAAGAAATCATCAAACTAGAAATAATGTGGAAAAAGGAATGAAGCTCATAACTAGAAAAGCACTCAGAGAGTGCAGATGTCCGCCAAGCGAAAACATAACCGCCTCCTGGATCCAGACAGTATTACAGATCACTCCCAAAGTCGTTTCATCCTTGGGTCATTTAAGACCTTCCCTGAAAATTTCATCGAAAATCCATCCATTACTTTTTGAGTTATCCTGGAACAAACAAACAAACAGACAGACAGACAGACAGACAGACAGACAAGCCCCCATGAAAACATAACATCCTTGGCAGAGGTAAATATCAGTTGTAAAATCAGAAACAGTGAAGGTGAAGGATAAAAGCACAAATACAGTTTTAAAATATTTGTTGTTCAGAACACTTTGACCAGTTGCCTTTTATGTTGTACTAACTGTAAGTGTCTTCAAAAGTAACTTGAGTCTGTAATCCAACACACAACCCTGTGCTTCCTGCCAGACATAATGAAGCTTACACCTGGACTAATCCAACATGTTGTGTACACAACATCATTGTTGGTCAACTGTGGATCGAGCAGTATGGTAATATGGAGATAATCAACCATCAGTGAGTGGAACACTAGCCAACATCTTCATTTAATGGTGTTTTTGACATCAGCTTTATGCTGTTTGATTGCTTTTTCTTCTGGGGGTTGTGGGCCTAGAGTATATTTTATACCAAATGGTAGGCTGCAACGTAAAATATTGAATACATAAAACAGAACATAGGATAAAATATTTAATAGAGATTCTCAGTCAGATTTTGTTTTTATTTACTTGATTATCTCTCCGAGCTATGTTGTAAATCGCTGAAAATCAGTTGCTTGCAAAATCTATCAGTTGAAGGTTTGCCATGTTTTTCACAGAACTGGGGAGAAATGCCATCTAAATTTCAAACCTTGTGGGCTCTTTGGCAAAGAGTTGCACAAAGTTGAAGGCTACATCCTTGACAAAAGGTACCTCATGACAGCCTGACTGAGTTTGGAAATGTGTGTAGAAACTGTCTAGTGTAGCACATGACCTCCCACAACTTCCCATATATCACCCACCATCTCAACCGGTTTGGGCTAGACTTTAGTATTTGCTCATTTTATCACATTTTTGGTTCATAGTTGCCACTTGTTTTTCACAACTATGTCCTTATTTTGAATTCAGTAAAAAGAAGCTGTGCATGCTGTATGGCAAGTGGACAGAGTGCTTGTACACAGTGGACCCTGCAACATTTGAAGCCCATAAGACTAATGACAAGAAGGCGGCGGCGGAGGAGAAGAGCAGTAAATCGGTTTGTTGCACTGAAACCATAAGCACTCTCCTGGATTTACCTGGTTTTGTGTTTCCTTGATATTTGATATGTATGGTGGTTTTAACCTGTCAGGTGCGTTCTTGTGTCCATGTTTAAATTGTGATGGTGATTGCTGTAATAAAAAATACATCTGGCTACTTTTACCAAATCATGAAACTGCCTAAGAACCAGTCATCCCTCGTTAGTCATTTGAATGATTTACTGTATTGTGGTCAGTGGCATGAGATGATATCGTCCTGCATTGGTCAACTGTGAGGGAAGTTGGTGAATAAAGCAAGGAAAGGCAATTTGCATCAGAGTGACCTTTATCTTCTCATCCCGACACTTTCCCCTCGGTCCCAGAGTGCAGGCGGCGAGTCGGATGCCAGTCCGTTACCTGAGAGTGACACTGTGGCGGCGATCCCGGGCAGCCAGCTACTGTGGAGGATAGCGCCCCGGCCACCCAACTCCACACAGGTCAGTCAGAGGTCACTCTCCACGTAGACCACCCACCACAGTATAAGCTGTGTCCTTTAGGCAGGCACATGCCAGAAAGGAAAGGGGAGTATTTGGGACTGTGTCCAATTTGGTTTGAATTGAATGGGGAGAGAGGGGTCGTGCTGCTGTTCTGGTAGACTAATTGGGCTTCTATCACGGAGGGCACACGCACTGGTAAAAAGTATAAAGCAAGGAAAGTATCGTCTGCTCCCTTCACAGAGGGTAGACACATTGGTAAAAATATGAATTATAAAGCATAAAATGTGCTCGGCTGGTGGATTAATTGGGCTGCTATCACAGCAGGCACACACTCTGGTAAAAATACTTACAAAGTGATGTAAGCTTGTTAGGTTCAGCTCTTTAGCGCCTGGAGGACCATTGAATCACATAGCTTATCCAATCCATCCAGTTCCACTGATTAAAAGTAACCTGCGCTGTCTACTTTTTCTTCCTAATATATTTGACTGACAAATGGAAATGATAACCTGCTGGCTATCAAATCCATCATGAGGTTGATTAAACAGGCATAGAGGTATCTTTGCAGAGAGCGGAAATTTATTTGATAAAAGGCTATGAATGGCATGTTTTTTTTTCTGGTTATGTAGTGCATGTTATATTCAGGTACACATATCTGTCCTTTTCCTTTTCTGACCCGTTCTCTCCTTCTGTCTCTGCAGATGTACAGCTTCACCATGTTTGCCATGCAGCTGAACGAGCTGGATAAGGAGATTGAGGAAGTAATCCCCAAGACCGACTGCAGACTGAGACCAGACATTCGGGCCATGGAAAATGGAGACATCGGTTGGCTTTTGCTGGTTTATTCTGCACTTAACTTGATATTAACATTTGATTTGTTTTGGCTTTTCCACTTTCTTGAAAATTAATACAAGGTTATATTACAAGTGGTGTTGGCTGAGAACCTCTCGTGTTCAAATTGTGAAATATCATCCTTGCTGTTGGCTACGCTGTTTCCAGTCACGCCGCTTTTCTCTAAAGAGCTCAAAGTGTATTTTTACAAGTTTTTGCGAGTTAAATGCTAAACCATCCATTTGCCCCGTGACACAGACTTGGCAAGTGAGGAGAAGAAGCGGCTGGAGGAGAAGCAGAGAGCAGCACGTAAGAAACGCTCCCAGACCAACGAGGACTGGAAGACTAAGTGAGTGCACCCTCCCTCTTCCTTACAGCTGCCAACATATCTCTGATCCATGAAAAGAAAACTGTCTCTCTCTCTCTCTCGTGGCAAGCGCAAAGTGAACCTCTGAACAAATGTCTTTCTCTTGTATTCAGAAACGTCTCTGTTTATTTTGGACCCTTTATTTCCACTTGAAATAAGTATTATGCATAAGTCAAATATTCATCAGTGCAGTAACTGCAGGTTGATTTCTAGCAACTACTTGATACCAACTGGGGAATCATGCGTGATCATACATTATCTGTGCTTGGAAAGTGAGCCTGCTGTTGAGATGATGACAAAGACAAAGACCTTCATGACGCAAGTCTGAATACGAGACAGCAACACATGTTCAGACGTTGACTTCATTCACTCCATTAGTTCTCATTAGAGTCACGCCATCTCCATCTCTTGAGCCGTGGCCACTGTCTCGGGCGGCAAAGTTAAGAGGCCATCGCTATGCTATTACCAGCCTACAGCTGTGGTGGCGAGGCAGATGGGAGTCATTTCATGCTTGCTAATGTTGTAACGTTGGTATGTGGAACCTGCACTGCATTCACCTGAAAGCTCATCTCTGCTTTTCTCTCTCGCCATCTCACTGCTTACCATGCATCCCAATCGCCGTGGTGCACAGAAGCCCTGCCCTCGGCCCCAGGTTTGACTTTCTCTCTCTTTCTTTCTCTCTTTCTCGCTCTCTCTCTCTCTGCTTCTGGGTCTTGCCGTGCTTCCAGTAAGCCTATGGCAGTGGTCTTTGAATGGAAAAGGCAGGAAGGGTTCGCACTCGGAAAAAATATAGACAAAGTCTTTGTTGAAGATTATTTTACTGGGTGAGCAGAGCAGACGTTTCAGTCATGAGGCTATTCTCAATGCTCGCACAGTGGTATTTTTTGCAAGTTCCGCACCAGTTCCTCTGTCTTAAAAAAGACAACACTTTGATAGTACTACTACATCTTCTGACATTGAACAAGTTTAAACATTTGTTTTATGGTCACATCAAATTTTTACATAATCCCTTAAAGGGATAGTTCGGGTTTTAAGACACAAAGTTATATGGGTTCCCTGTCAGCAACGTTGTGCATCAGCACTGACTTACCCCCCGACAGCGTCCTGTGAGCCGAGATCCAGCCGGTTTTTGATCGTTTTAGATGCTGAAGAAAGTAGTCCGGCAAGTTTCTGGGGTCACGAAAGTAAAGTGTTTTTCTTCTCAAAACCATATGCGTTCAACAGAGTGATATATTTGCACCACAAAAACGTTGTCCAGCTGTCAGTAGCGCGCAGTGATAGGAATCGCGAAAAATAAGTAAATGATAACGAGGTTTGAATTGTTCCTGGACAACGTTTTTGTGGTGCAAATATATCACTCTTTTGAACGCATATGGTTTTGAGAAGAAAAACACTTTACTTTCGTGACCCCAGAAACTTGCCGGACTACTTTCTTCAGCATCAAAAACCGGCTGGATCTCGGCTCATAGGACGCTGTTGCGGGGTAAGTCAGTGCTGATGCACAACGTTGCTGACAGGGAACCCATATAACTTCGTGTCTTAAAACCCGAACTATCCCTTTAAATGTGACCACCTAGAGATTGCACCTGTCAGCCAGCCAAAGGCTCAACTCAAATGTATTCCTGTATAGCTGAAAGAATAGCACCATCTAATGGTCAACATGTGCACTAAAGTGTCCTCCCAAACTATAATGACCTGCTGCAAAAGTTGCATTCCATGTCAGGTCTGTGTATGACCCCTGATGAATGTTTGCCCCATTGTGTGAACAGATGGTTTCACCAGGGTCCGAACCCCCATAATGGAGCTCAGGACTGGATCTTCTCCAGTGGCTACTGGGACAGGAACTACAGCCAGCTGCCTGATATTTACTAACAAACTCAACAAACACAAATTGCATTCTGTGTCTTTTTTTTTGTTTTTGTAGGTGGTTACTGGTTAGCTATGCATGCTAGACACAGTTATTCTTACATGCCTAATAACATTCCAAAACCGTTTATACTGCTGTCAGTGTTGCACTGCTGCCTATGTAGATGACCGCAGCATTGTGAAAGCAGTACTTCTAGAACTTTTTATCTGGCTATAATGTAGCTGTGGGTGTTTTCTTCCCCCCTATGTTTATACTGTTTTGTTTTACATTTGCCTTGTTTTTTTAAGGGATATGACGATGATGAGGATTGTGATTTAAAAAGAAAAAGTATCCAAGGGCCCTGTTGTTACAAGATCATGTTTAAAATGTACTGTACTTGAATTCCAGCGCAATTACTACAGCAAAGGAGTATTATGTTCAGCAGTGTTTGTCTAGCTTGTGGCAAGTGAACAGATTTAATGTCATTGTCAGAGTATTGGTTTTATTTGGGACTTCAGTCAACAACCAGAGAGTTGATCAAGAGCTGTGATTCTTCTCAGTGCTACAGCTTAATGCTCCTTTTTTACTTGTGTAAAACCAACTAGTATATACAACCAGACCTGTGTGTCTTTAATCTCATGTGCTAAGCCGATCCTGGCTAGGTCCTGGGATGGACTCGGTGTCAGTTGTTGAAGCTGCTTTCATTTTATGTGGCCAGACGTATGCTGTTGGATATGTGCAAGAATATTGAACTCTTCACACACGGTTTCACAAATGCTTAGATATGTCAGCCTTTTCTTTGTTTTGGTGTTCCTCACTTTGTCTTTCTACTTCTGTGTTCATGTTATTTCTGTCATTTCACCAGCCATACATGTGGACTCCGGACACCACCATTCTTCAATGAATGTCAGTTGCATCAATGTGGTGATTACCTTTAGATATGGTCATCTCAATTACTTGCACTGTGAATCTGTAGATTTGCATTACTTTAGCCCTACACAAATGATCAATTAACAATAAAGGGCCCTGTATTTCAAACTAGAGGTCACATTTTTGCTAAGGCTGTTGCTAAGTGAAATCTGTCATGTTACTTTACTTTGTAAAAAGTGTGAAAACGTGAGTCTGTTATTACTAACCTCAGGAGGTACTCAGTACTTTGTCATTTCTGTACATTAAGTGCATCTGTGTGCTGTGTGTTTTGCTGCCTGGACATGAGTGTATGTTTGTATTGGAGAAAGTATGAGTGGAAATTCCTATACCCAAGTGACCTTCTAAATGAATGTAAGAAAAAAGTGTTGGATATCAATGAATCTTGTTTGGACAATGTCTTGCTTTTTAACCACAATAAGTTCAAAACACCTTTGGTCTGCAGATATAAATAATGTTACTGATGACCCATGAATATGTTTATGAGGTCAACTTCTACTTTATGTATAGATATATTTGGGAGATGTCTTAAATTAGTGTGAAGTCTTATCATCTATATATTTGTTTGGCAAGTTTGTGATATGGACTGTCTTCATATACAAATCACTAAATAAATCATGTAACAATTTCAGGACTCATGAATACCATACAGAAAATCTATACAAGCTCTTTTACTGCTATGATACAGTAAGTGATAGTAGTAGTATACATAATATAGTATATGGTTTAGAATGGTAGAGCACTGTTACTACTACAAGTGAACTGAACATATTTGACACTTTCAATGGACATAATATTGAATATGATATTGAAACGAGGTCATTAGTTTTATTTCAAAGTCTAAAACTAATTTGCCTGCCATCTGAACAAGACAATTAACCACTATCAATACCAGGCTTAACTTGGTCATCAGTAAAGTTTTAATACTTTTTTTCTTGAAAGGGATGGAAAACAAGGGCATCTGTTTATCAATATTGACTGGACATCCAAGCCAAGGGATTTGTTTGGACTTGGCTTGTTCCTGGTGCATTAAAGAAATTGTCTTGATTGACAGTCCCAGTGTCCACCACAAATACATAGTCAGGCAGAGTTGAGGAAGACCGGCTTGGTGGGTGAGGGGGCCGGATGATCATCTCACTGGGGCCGAGAGAGGATGGCCTCTGCCCAGACTTAAAAGCACTGGCTGAAACTAGCCTCCCCCTTATAGGGGGCGAAAGTGGTTTCAGTCTCTCTTTACGCCGCTCTGAGAGAAGGACAGCCCCTGTCCCAAAGTTTCGGATATAGGCCTCTCCATTGAATGGGGGTTCAGACAGTACTTGTGTAGACAACAAGCCTTCATCAGTCTTGTGTCCTAAGTGGTAAAGAGTCCATATTTTATCCTTCTGTTTTTCTTCAGCCTCCTTAAAACCTCCAGGACTGATATCCTGGGCAATCTGTTTTCCGTTATCTAACAACCAGAAGAAGAATAACATTATCACAGGTGTATGCCATCATACAGTTGGTCCATTGTATTAATATTATTTTTATTTATTTATATTAACATGTTGTTAAACATACTATCTTATACTTGAACAGGTATGCAGCAGTATAATATGGTTTGAATAGTAAAAAAATATATATACCAAGATTCAAGTTAAGTCAAGTCAAGAAGCATAAAAAAAACAGACTAATCAGACAGACACATACCCCAATTACCATCTGATGAGGATTGGCAAATCAATGTCCTTGTGTCAACAGTCTTTTCCGTTACTGGCACCCCTTGCGGAGTAATCATCTGTGTGCCCTGATTGTGCAGATTTCCTGAGGACATTTGTGAGTCCTGGTCAGATGATGTTGATGCTGTCACAGATGTTCTTGATATCTGAGTTCTCTTATCAACACCCTGAGGCAATGTCCAGAATATCTGAGTCTCTTGATCAACAGACGGGAGTGATGGTCTTAATTCTTGCTTAGCCACTGGTAGCAGTGTTCTTGATGTTTGAGAGGCTTGACTGATTGAAAGGAGTGAGGTTCTAGACATCTGTGTGGCTTTATCAATAATAGGGAGTGGTGATCTGGAAGTCTGTGCTGCCCTTTCAACTGAGGACAGTAACTCTAAAATAAAGAACAGCAATGATGTCTCTCACTCTATCGATCTCTTTTTTACATACAGTGTATAGAGACAGAATTGTCTATGTACACACACACACACTCACACACACACACACACACACAGTACTATACCTGTGACTGAAGATGGTTTTGGCAATGACCGAGTAGATTCCAGTCTTTCTGAGGAATGGCCTCTGAAGCTGCTTGACTTTGGTGACAGACATATGCCTTGATGTCCATCAGGGGATGACCTCTCTATAGAAAAGAAAAACAAATAATTTCAGTCACACTTTAAGGACCACTTTAGTCAAAGACTAATTTTATTTCCATTAGCAACAAGTTATATTTGATATCTAAATAATCTCAACCTAAAAATTTCACTCACGTTGCGCATAGGATGATCTAGGAGACAATCTAGGAGATGTGATTTTCTCTCTTGATAGTGCTGGCATCACTTCTACACAGTCTTTACTTGGTATTCTACTAGACGGTGCTATAAAAGCTGTAGCAGATACTGTTGTTGCAGCAGGTACAGTGTTTTTTAGATTTTCAACAAAGTCAGTTTTTGAAGACAGCGGTTGCTGATGCAGTTCCTCCACAGTTGCCACTTCATCAATGTCAGCCTCAGTATCCAATTCCAATGACTCTGCTGTGTGCCAAATATTCAAACAAAAATGTAACACTGACTTGAATAGACTCACAGAACACATCTGTGTCCTCCATGCAAGACTGTCCCGGTACATGTTCTTAAATGAAATACCTGAACACCTATAATAAAGCACTGTGCTACAGACATAATGTATGCTTTTCTGACATGCTCTCAGATGATGTGCTATCACTTACCCGACACACATGCTTTTCTAGAACCCGTAAGAAACAAGTCTTCCATTGATTCATCCATTTCGTCCAGCTTGTCCTCAGATAAATTGTCTATTATATTGGGGAAGAGATGGTGAAAATGTTAGCTTATTAGTCATCAAAGAAAATCATCTGAAACATGGCAGGATAATTAATGACTACAATTGGACAGGTGAGAGAAACACTTACCACACCAAACACCTATAATTTCAGAGACAGTAGGAGATAATCCTGGGGATAGAATCTTTTCTTGAGACAACAGTTTTGTTGTGCCCTGTGCTTGCATCTCCTTACAAGATAGTTTAGCTTCTTTCAGATGAACTTTTGTTTTTAGAAGGATAGCAGAGGAATCTCTGACTGGGCTGGAACCTTGTGTTGAGAATGTTATGGGAGCTAGTTCGGGAGATCCAATGCCATTTGCTGAAAACATTACTTGTGTCTTGACAAAGTCCTCTGAAACATCTTCTGCTGACACAGTGGGAGTTGACGCCAGGCCAGAGCTTGGCACTTGAAGGTGCTCTGTGGAAGTTCTCTCAGAGTCATCTCCACTTGAATGGCGAGGAGACGATCTTGGAGATCCGGTTCTCTCAACGGAGACTTCAGTGCATATTTCATCTTGACTGGGTGTCCTTATATAGGTAATTATTTGTTCTGCTGATTCAGGTGGTGCTACAACAGCAATGTCACTTCCTGACTTCTGAACATCTAAACTATCAGAAACTGAAAGGCCTTCATGACCTAATGAGCTCAAACTACTTGCAGAAACTCCGTCAGATGTAGTTGCATTTAAGTTTTCTGAAACAGAGAGGTTATCACTTATTGGGAGACTAAATGGCTTAGGAGTGAAGTATACTGTATGACACTAACACAGAGACATTCATATTTTGACAAAATGCACCTAAAACTCTCTGTGGGTTCAACTTACATGTTGTGTCTCCCCAGGCATTATTCCAGTCATAAAAGAGAAATTTGGAATTTCAAAAAATGGGTTTTATAAAAATACACTTACCACTTGAAATAGTAGTTGAAGATGCTTGCTTTCTTGTCAATTCAGATAGTTTTCTCTCCATGTTAATTTGGCTTAAGCATTTAATGACATCTGATGATTTGTCTAAAGTCTCTTCCTCAACACTCAAAGGTGGCTCAGAAATGTCTTCTGCTGACACAGTCGGGGTTGACACCTGAAGCTGCTCGGTAGAAGCTCTCTCAGAGACATCTCCACTTGAATGACAAGGAGATAATCTTGGAGATCTGATTCTAACAACTGAAACTTCAGCACTGATTTCATCTTGACTGGGTGTCTTTATGAATGCAATTCTCAACTCTCCAGACTCAGGTGGTACTACAACATCAGTATAATGTCTTAACTTCTGAACATCCAAAGCATCAATGGCTGAGCAGTTTATATCATCCAGTGAGCCTTTGGATGGTAGCCTTTCCAATACTCCTGATGTCATAGCAGATTCAGGAAGTTCCTCTCTACAGGCTGGCTTCTGAATGATCACCACATGATCAATACTTTCAGATTCTTCGGCACCTTTCAAAATGGATGGAAACTGAATAGATTCTGAGCTAAGCTGAGAGGATACTGATTTCCTGTTAAGTTTATTATCCTTTGATTCATCTGAAATGAAAATACCGTGGTAGTACCGTGTTTGAAGTAGAAAGGTACAAATAAATGCATTTAACACAAACACAAATAAATAACACTTGCTACTGTATATTCGAGTATACTGCACCTACAGTTCTTACCAGATATCCTTGATGATTTGGGGGACAATGCTGGAGACAGTAGTGGCTCAACTGATTTCACTATCTCAGCAATGCGCTGGCCACTTGGTGTAGGGGGTAGTGGTGCTCTGATTGTTGCAATTTTACATGGCTCCTCCTTCTCAAAGTTATTCTCAATTGAACATTTAATTTCATCTGGTGTTTTGTCGGAACTCTCTTTCTCAACACTCAAAGGTGGCTCAGAAATATCTTCTGTTGACACAGTGGGAATTAACATCAGGCCAGTGGTTGGCACCTGAAGGTGCTCTGTGGAAGCACCGATTTCAGCACTGATTTCGTCCTGACTGGGTGTCCTCATAAAAGCAATCATTTCCTTAGCCAGCTCTGGTGATGCTGCAGTGTTAGTTGTGTCACTTCCTGATTTTTGAACATCCAAAGCATTACTGGATGAAATGCTTCCTCCATCCTTTGAGCTTTTGGGGGCTGCTGGTGGTTCACTCTCCAACACTCCTGATGTAATACTAGAGTTTGGAAGTTCCTCTATAGAATGTGTCTTCTGAATGATCACATGAGAGTTAACTTCTGACTCCTCAGCAACTTTTGACATGGAGGGGGGCTCAGTACCTTCTGAGTTTGGGCGTGTGGATATCGATGTCAACTCAAGAGTACCATCAATTGGTAGTTCATTTGATCTCTCTGAAACAGAGGTAATCATGGCATAAAGCAGGTATTTCAGCAAGAGGCAGGCAAAAAGAAAAGCATTTCATACCACAAATATGCACAATAGTTGTGTAGGCTACATATATCGCTGACTTAGAATGCATTCTACCCTTCTTACCAGATGTCCATGATGATTTGGGGGACAATACTGAAGATTTGACTCTCTCTGCTGACTCTTCTCTCAAAGAGATAATCTGTCCACTTGGTGTAAAACATGGTGATTCTCTGCTTGCTGCCATTTTGCATGGGTTCAAGTCACTTGAATATTTAACTACATCTGCTGTGTTCTCTGAAGACACTTCTCTACCACCCAAAAGCAGTTTAGAAACATCTTCAGTTGATACTGTGGGAGTTGACCGTAGAAAAGAGGTTGACACCTGAAGCTGCTCAGTGGAGGCTCTCTCAGAGATATCTCCATTTGAATGGCGAGGGGACAATCTTCTCACAGCTGAAACTTCAGCACATATTTCATCTTGACCAGGTATCCGTATATAAACAGTTCTTTCTCCGAGAGCAGTGTCACTTCCTGTCTTTTCAACATCCAATGCTTCACTGGCTGAAAGGTTTGCATCATCTAGTGAACTTTTGGAAGCAGGTGGCATTCTCTCCAACATCCCTGTTGTCATACTGTCATCAACTGTGGGAGTTGATGCCAGGCCAGAGGTTGGCACCTGAAGCTGCTCGGGGGAAGCTCGCTTAGAGATGTCTCCACTTGAATGACGAGGAGACGATCTTGGGGATCTGACTATAACTACTGAAACTTCACCACTAATTTCATTTTGACTGGGTGTCCTTACATAAGCAACTCTTTCCTCTGTTGTTTCAGGTGGGGATACAACTGCAGTGCCACTTTCTGATTTCTGAACATTGGTGGCTGAAAGACCTGCATGACCTAATGAGCATGAACTACCAGTTTCAGTGAGTTCAGCCCCAGAAGGAGCCTTGTGAATAATTACCACATGAGGAATATTTGCTGCCACTTCATCAGCATCCAAGATCCAATTGGACTGAATTCTTTCTGAACTTGAATGTAACGATGCCATTTTAGCTTCAGTTGTACCATCAAATGACATTTCAGTTGAGTTTTCTGAAACAAAAAAATAATATATTTAATGGGAGACTAAAAAGTCCAAAAAGTAGAGTGGTTACCATACCAACAGTATACTGAGACATGTACTGTAACAGTTTGGAAAGCTGTGACTAAAATGTCAGTGGATTCAACATCCATGTCTACCATGCAAGAGATTATTCTGAGTAAAATGAAGAAAAAAAGAATCTTTCAAACTTACATCAGAATCTCAAATATACACCTACCAGTTTCTGTAATAGTTACAGATGTTTCCTTTGTTCTCAGGTCTGAGGGTCTCCTCTCGATGTCAACGTGACTTGAACATTTTACTACAACTGCTGTTTTCTCTGAAGACACTTCTCTACCACCCAAAAGCAGTTTAGAAACATCTTCTGCTGACACAATGGGAGTTGACTCCAGAACAGAGGTTGACACCTGAAGCTGCACGATAGAAGCACTCTCAGAGATATCTCCACTTGAATGGCGAGGAGACAATCTTGGAGATCTGATTCTCACAACTGAAACTTCAGCACAGATTTCATGTGGACTAGGTATCCGTGTACAAACCGTTCTTTGTTCTTTTTCAGGTGGTGCTATGAGAGCAGTATCACTTCCTGTCTTCTCAACATCCAAAGCTTGATTGGCTGAAAGGTTTGCATCACCCAGTGACTTTTTGGAAGTTGCAGGAAGTATTCTCTCCAACATCCCTGTTGTCATATCAGGTTCAAGATTTTCCTCTGTTGGGGGTAACTTCTGGATGATCAACATATGAGGACTCATTTCAGAATCTTCGGCACTTTTCAAAATGGAGGAAAAGTCAGCTGAAGTTTCATTCGATTTCTCTGAAACAGAAGTAGTTATATCATACAACGGGTATTAACAGGTATAAAGGCAAAAAGAACAGCCTCCACAACTCAAATTTGCAATGATTAAATATACTGTATCTATTACTGTCTTTGATGCCAGGCTAATTTCTTACCAGATGCCAATGATGATGATAACACCGGAGAGTTGAGTCTCTCATCAGACTCCACAATCTCAGTGATGTGCTGGCCACTTGGGGTCGGTGATGGTGGTGGTGGTGATGCTCTGGTTGTTGCCATGTCGCATGCCTCCTCCCTCTCTAAGATACTGTCACTTGAACATTGAGCTATGTCTGATGTTTTCTCTGAAGACACCTCTTCACCGCTTATCAGCAGTTCAGTAGTGTCTTCTACTGACACTGTGGGAGTTGATGCCAGGCCAGAGGTTGGCATCTGAAGCTGCTCGGAGGAAGCTCTCTTAGAGATATCTCCACTTGAATGGCGAGGAGACAATCTTGGGGATCTGACTATAACTACTGAAACTTCACCACTGATTTCATCTTGACTGGGTGTCCTTATATAAGCAACTCTTTCCTCCGTTGATTCAGGTGGGGCTATAACAGCAGTGCCACTTCCAGACTTCTGAACATCTAAATAATCAGAAGCTGAAAGGCCTACATGACCTAATGAGCATGAACTACCATTTTCAGTAAGTTCCGCCCCAGAATGAGCCCTGTGAATAATTTCCACATGAGGAATATTTTCTGCCACTTCATCAGCGTCCAAAACCCAATTGGACTGAATTCTTTCTGAACTTGACTGTAACGATGTCATGTTAGCTTCAGTTGTACCGTCAAATGAAATTTCAGCTGAGTTTTCTGGGGAAATAAATAAATATATACATAAATACGGAACTAAGTAGTCAACAAAAAGTAAAGTGGTTAACGTACCAACAGTATACTGTGACATTAAAGAGTTTGAAAACCTGTGACTAAAACTGTCAGTGGATTAAATCTCCATGTCCACCATGCAAGAGATTATTCTGGGTAAAATGAAGAAAGAAATAATCTTTCAAATTTATTTCAGTATCTCAAAAATACACCTACCACTTTCTGTAATAGTTGAAGATGCTTCCTTTGTTCTCAGGTCCGAGGGTTTCCTCTCTATGTCAACGTGGCTTGAACATTTAACTACATCAGCTGTTTCCTCTGAAGAGACTTCTCTACCACCCAAAAGCAGTTTAGAAATATCTTCTGCTGACACAGTGGGAGTTGACTCCAGAACAGAGGTTGACACCTGAAGCTGCTCGGTAGAAGTGCTCTCAGAAATATCTCCACTTGAATGGCGAGGAGACAATCTTGGAGATCTGATCCTCACAACTGAAACTTCTGCATATATTTCATCTTGACCAGGTATACGTATGCAAACAGTTCTTTGTTCTTTTTCAGGTGGTGCTACGAGAGCAGTGTCACTTCCTGTCTTCTCAACATCCAAAGCTTCACTGGCTGAAAGGTTTGCATCATCTAGTGAACTTTTGGAAGCTTCAGGTGGTATTCTCTCCGACATCCCTGTTGTCCTATTAGATTCAGGATTTTCCTCTGTTGAGGGTACCTTCTGAATGATCAACACATGAGGACTAATTTCTGAATCTTCAGCACTTTTCAACATGGGAGAGGGGTGAATACATTTGAAGTTTGTCTGTGAAGATGTCGAATTCACTTCAAGTGTGCCATCAACTGAAATGTCATTACATTTCTCTGAAAAAGAAGTAGTTATATCAAACAGCAGGTATTTAAACAGATAGAAAGGCAAAAAGAACAGCCTGCACAACTAAACTTGCAATATTCAAATACTGTATCTATTACTGTATTTAATGCCAAGCTAAATTCTTACCAGATGTCCATGATGATGATAACACCGGAGAGTTGAGTCTCTCATCAGACTCCACGATCTCAGTGATGTGCTGGCCACTTGGGGTCGGTGATGGTGGTGGTGGTGATGCTCTGGTTGTTGCCATCTCGCATGCCTCCTCCCTCTCTAAGATACTGTCACTTGAACATTGAGCTATGTGTGATGTTTTCTCTGAAGACACCTCTTCACCGCTTATCAGCAGTTCAGTAGTGTCTTCTACTGACACTGTGGGAGTTGACGCCAGGCCAGAGGTTGGCATCTGAAGCTGCTCGGAGGAAGCTCTCTTAGAGATATCTCCACTTGAATGGTGAGGAGACGATCTTGGGGATCTGACTATAACTACTGAAACTTCACCACCGATTTCATCTTGACTGGGTGTCCTTATATAAGCAACTCTTTCCTCTGCTGATTCAGGTGGTGCTACAACAGCAGTGCCACTTCCTGACTTCTGAACATCTAAATAATCAGAAGCTGAAAGACCTGCATGACCTAATGAGCATGAACTACCAGTTTCAGTAAGTTCCGCCCCAGAAGGAGCCTTGTGAATAATTACCACATGAGGAATATTTGCTGCCACTTCATCAGCATCCAAGATCCAATTGGACTGAATTCTTTCTGAACTTGAATGTAACAATGCCATTTTCGCCTCAGTTATGCCGTCAAATGAAATTTCAGCTGAGTTTTCTGAAACAAAAAATATTATTTAATGGGAGAAGTAGAGTGGTTACCATACCAACAGTAAGTATACTGAGACATATAAAAGTTTGGAAAGCTGTGACTGAAAATGTCAGTGGATTCAACCTCCATATCCACCATGCAAGAGATTATTCTGGGAAAAATGTATCTCAAAAATACACCTACCACTTTCTGTAATAGTTGAAGACGCTTCCTTTGTTCTCAGGTCCGAGGGTCTCCTCTCTATGTCCACATGGCTTGAACATTTTACTACATCTGCTGTTTTCTCTGAAGACACTTCTCTACCACCCAACAACAGTTCAGAAACATCTTCTGCTGATACAGTGGGAGTTGACCCCAGAACAGAGGTTGACACCAGAAGCTGCTCGGTAGAAGCACTCGCAGAGATATCTCCACTTGAATGGCGAGGAGACAATCTTGGAGATCTGATTCTCACAACTGAAACTTCAGCACATATTTCATCTTGACCAGGTACCCGTATACAAACAGTTCTTTGTTCTTTTTCAGGTGGTGCTACGAGAGCAGTGTCACTTCCTGTCTTCTCAACATCCAAAGCTTCACTGGCTGAAAGGTTTGCATCATCCAGTGAACTTTTGGAAGTTGTAAGTGGTATTCTCTCCAACATTCCTGTTGTGATATCAGATTCAGCATTTTCGTCTGTTGAGGGTACCTTCTGAATGATCAACATAGGACTCATTTCTGAATTTTCGGCATTTTTCAACATGGAAGAAAAGTCAGCTGAAATTTCATTTGATTTCTCTGAAACAGAAGTAGTTATATCATACAACAGGTATTTTAACAAGTAGACAGGCAAAAAGAACAGCCTTCAAAACTAAAATTTGCAATATTTGAATATACTGTATCTATACACAGATTTCCCGTTTACTAACAAAACTAGATGCGCGCGCAGCCGTGGGGCAGAAGACGCCGGATGGCCGGTCATAACGTTATAAAGTTAACCTAATAACCAGCTGCTGTAAGCTACAATCGGCATTTTTAGTATGCCACTGTTGTCTAAATGATGATAACATCTCATTTCTGAGATTATTTCAGAGTTTGTCGTTCGTGTTCATTATTTATATAACATCTTCTTTTTGGCGGTTTTGGTGGTTTCTGGCAAATAAATGCATTACCTTACATTCCTGAACATTCTCTAACCATCATCATTTCAAATAGTGCTGTTTTCGGCACTAAAATTCATTTTAATCTTTCCACGGAGAGCAGCTGCTTAATGCTGTTCATGGTGCTTTCTGCCCTTGTGTGCACGCACATTTTTTCGATAAATCTATGTATTACTGTCTTTAATGCCAGGCTAAATTCTTACCAGATGTCCATGAAAATCTGGGTGATAACACTGGTGAGTTGAGTCTCACATCAGACTCCACGATCTCAGCGATGTGCTGGCCACTTGGGGTCGGTGATGGTGGTGATGGTGATACTCTGGTTGTTGCCATCTCGCATGCCTCCTCCCTCTCTAAGATAGGGTCACTTGAACATTGAGCTATGTGTGATGTTTTCTCTGAAGACACCTCTTCACCGCCTATCAGCAGTTCAGTAGTGTCTTCTACTGACACTGTGGGAGTTGATGCCAGGCCAGAGGTTGGCATCTGAAGCTGCTCGGAGGAAGCTCGCTTAGAGATATCTCCACTTGAATGGTGAGGAGACAATCTTGGGGATCTGACTATAACTACTGAAACTTCACCACTGATTTCATCTTGACTGGGTGTCCTTATATAAGCAGCTCTTTTTTCTGTTGATTCAGGTGGGGCTACAACAGCAGTGCCACTTTCTGACTTCTGAACATCTAAACTATAAGTGGCTGAAAGACCTGCATGACCTAATGAGCATGAACTACCAGTTTCAGTGAGTTCAGCCCCAGAAGGAGCCTTGTGAATAATTACCACATGAGGAATATTTGCTGCCACTTCATCAGCATCCAAGATCCAATTGGACTGAATTCTTTCTGAACTTGAATGTAACGATGCCATTTTAGCTTCAGTTGTACCGTCAAATGACATTTCAGCTGAGTTTTCTGAAACAAAATAAAAAAAATATTTAATAGGAGACTAAAAAGTCCAAAAAGTAGAGTGGTTACCATACCAACAGTATACTGAGACATATAAAAGTTTGGAAAGCGGTGACTGAAAATGTCAGTGGATTCATCCTCCATGTCCACCATGCAACAGATTATTCTGGGTAAAATGAAGGGAAAAAAATCTTTCAAATTTACTTCAGTATCTCAAAAATACACCTACCACTTTCTGTAATAGTTGAAGATGCTTCCTTTGTTCTCAGTTCCGAGGGTCTCCTCTCTATGTCAACATGGCTTGAACATTTTACTACATCTGCTGTTTTCTCTGAAGAGACTTCTCTACCACCCAACAACAGTTTAGAAACATCTTCTGCTGACACAGTGGGAGTTGACCCCAGAACAGAGGTTGACACCAGAAGCTGCTCGGTAGAAGCACTCTCAGAGATATCTCCACTTGAATGGCGAGGAGACAATCTTGGAGATCTGATTCTCACAACTGAAACTTCAGCACATATTTCATCTTGACCAGGTATACCTATGCAAACAGTTCTTTGTTCTTTTTCAGGTGGTGCTACGAGAGCAGTGTCACTTCCTGTCTTCTCAACATCCAAAGCTTCACTGGCTGAAAGATTTGCATCAACCAGTGAACTTTTAGAAGCTGCAGGTGGTATTCTCTCAAACATCCCTGTTGTCATATCAGGTTCAAGATTTTCCTCTGTTGAGGGTACCTTCTGAATGATCAACATATGAGGACTCATTTCTGAATCTTCGGCACTTTTCAACATGGATGAAAACTCAGCTGAAATTTCATTTGATTTCTCTGAAACAGAAGTAGTTATATCAAACAGCAAGTAGAAAGGCAAAAAGAACAGCCTTCAAAATCAATTGCAATGATGTTATCTATTACTGTCTTTGATGCCAGGCTAATTTCTTACCAGATGCCAATGATGATGATAACACCGGAGAGTTGAGACTCTCATCAGACTCCACAATCTCAGTGATGTGCTGGCCACTTGGGGTCGGTGATGGTGGTGGTGGTGATGCTCTGGTTGTTGCCATCTCGCATGCCTCCTCCCTCTCTAAGATACTGTCACTTGAACATTGAGCTATGTCTGATGTCTTCTCTGAAGACACCTCTTCACCGCTTATCAGCAGTTCAGTAGTGTCTTCTACTGACACTGTGGGAGTTGATGCCAGGCCAGAGGTTGGCATCTGAAGCTGCTCGGAGGAAGCTCTCTTAGAGATATCTCCACTTGAATGGCGAGGAGACAATCTTGGCGATCTGACTATAACTACTGAAACTTCGCCACTGATTTCATCTTGACTGGGTGTCCTCATATAAGCAACTCTTTCCTCTGTTGATTCAGGTGGAGCTACAACAGCAGTACCACTGTCTGACTTCTGAACATCTAAACTATCGGTGCCTGAAAGGCCTACATGACCTAATGAGCAAGAACTACCAGTTTCAGTAAGTTCTGCCCCAGATGGTGCCTTGTGAATAATTACAACATGAGGAATAATTTCTGCTACTTCGACAACCTCCAAAATGCAATTAGACTGAATTCTCTCTGAACTTGGTTGTAATGATGCCATTTTAGCTTCAGTTGTACCGTCAAATGAAATTTCAGCTGAGTTTTCTGAAACAAAAAACAAAAAAATATTTAATAGGAGTCCATAGTCAAAATAGTCACATGGTTAACATACCAACAGTATCCTGAGACATGCAAGAGTCTGTGCCTAAAACTGTCAGTGGATTCAACCTCTGTCCACCACGCAAGATATCATTCTGGGTAAAATGAAGAAAATAATTCAATCTTTCAAACTTACTTCAGTATCTCAAAAATGCACCCACCTCTTTCTGTAATAGCTGAAGATGCTTCCTTTGCTCTCAGGTCTGAGGGTTTCCTCTCTATGTCAATGTGGCTTGAACATTTAACTTCATCTGATGTTTTGTCTAAAATCTCTTCCTCAAAACTCAAACTTGGTTCAGAAATGTCTTCTACTGACATGGTGGGAGTTGATGCCAGGCCAGAGGTTGGCACCTGAAGCTGCTCGGAGGAAGCTCTCTTAGAGATATCTCCACTTGAATGGTGAGGAGACAATCTTGAGGATCTGACTATAACTACAGAAACTTCATCACTGATTTCATCTTGACTGGGTGTCCTTATATAAGCAACTCTTTCCTCTGTTGATTCAGGTGGGGCTACAACAGCAGTACCACTTCCAGACTTCTGAACATCTAAACTATCGGTGGCTGAAAGGCCTATATGACCTAATGAGCATGAACTACCAGTTTCAGTAAGTTCTGACCCAGAAAGTGCCTTGTGAATAATGACCACTTGAGGAATAATCTCTGCAACAACCTCCAAGATGCAATTAGAGTTTTCTGGAACAAAAAAGTTATTATTTAATAGACTAAATAGCCAAAAAAGTAAAGTGGTTAACATATCAACAATATACAGAGACATGCAAGAGTTTGGAGAGCTGTGCCTAAAACTGTCAGTGGATTCAGCCTCCATGTCTACCATGCAAGATATTATTCTGGGTAAAATGAAGATTGAACTGAAATCTTTCAAACTTACTTCAGTATCCCAACAATGCACTTACCACTTTCTGTAATAGTTGCAGATACTTCCTTTCTTCTCATGTCTGAGTGTTTCCTCTCTATGTCAATATGGCTTGAACATTTAACTTCATCTGATGTTTTGTCTAAAATCTCTTCCTCAAAACTCAAAGTTGGTTCAAAAATGTCTTCTGCTGACACAGTGGGAGTTGACCCCAGAACAGAGGTTGACACCTGAAGCTGCTCGGTAGAAGTCCTCTCAGAAATATCTCCTCTTGAATGGCTAGGAGACAATCTTGGAGATCTGATTCTCACAACTGAAACTTCAGCACATATTTCATCTTGACCAGGTATCCATAAACAAACAGTTCTTTGTTCTTTTTCGGGTGGTGCTATGAGAGCAGTGTCACTTCCAGTCTTCTCAACATCCAAAGCTTCACTGGCTGAAAGGTTTACATCATCTAGTGAACTTTTGGAAGCTGCAGGTGGTATTCTCTCCAACATCCCTGTTGTCATATCAGATTCAGTATTTTTCTCTGTTGAGGGTACCTTCTGAATGATCAACATAGGACTCATTTCTGAATCTTCGGCACTTTTCAACATGAAAGAAAAGTCAGCTGAAATCTCATTTGATTTCTCTGAAACAGAAGTAGTTATATCATACAACAGGTATTTTAACAAGTAGACAGGCGAAAAGAACTGCCTTCACAACTAAAATGTGCAATATTTGAATATACTGTATCTATTACTGTCTTTAATGCCAGGTTATATTCTTACCAGATGTCCATGATGATCTGGGAGATAACACTGGTGAGTTGAGTCTCTCATCAGACTTCACTATCTCAGCGATGTGCTGGCCACTTGGTGCCGGTGATGGTGGTGATGGTGATGCTCTGGTTGTTGCCATGTCGTATGCCTCCACCCTCTCTAAGATACTGTCACTTGAACATTGAGCTATCTGTGATGTTTTCTCTGAAGACACCTCTTCACCGCTTATCAGCAGTTCAGTAGTGTCTTCTACTGACACTGTGGGAGTTGATGCCAGGCCAGTGGTTGGCATCTGAAGCTGCTCGGAGGAAGCTCTCTTAGAGATATCTCCACTTGAATGGCGAGGAGACAATCTTGGGGATCTGACTATAACTACTGAAACTTCACCACTGATTTCATCTTGACTGGGTGTCCTTATATAAGTAACTCTTTCCTCTGCTGATTCAGGTGGTGCTACAACAGCAGTGCCACTTCCTGACTTCTGAACATCTAAATAATCAGAAGCTGAAAGGCCTACATGACCTAATGAGCATGAACTACCAGTTTCAGAAAGTTCTGCCACGGAAAGTGCCTTGTGAATAATTACCACATGAGGAATAATCTCTGCAGCAACCTCCAAGATGCAATTAGATTTAATTATTTCTGAACTTGATTGTAACGATGCCACTTTAGCTTCAGTTGTACCATATAATGAAGTTTCAGCTGAGTTTTCTGAAACAAAAAAGTTATAATTTAATAGACTAAATAACAAGTAAAATGGTTAACAAACCAACAGTACCGTACACTAAGACAGGCAAGATTTTGGCAAGCTTTGCCTAAACTGTCAGTGGATTCAACCTCCATGTCTACCATGCAAGAGATTATTCTGGGTAAAATGTAGAAAACTTAAATCTTTCAAACTTACTTTAGTATTTCAAAAATGCACCTACCATTTGAAGTAACAGTTGAAAATGCTTCTGTTGTTGTCAATTCAGATGGTTTCCTCTCCAGGTTAATGTGGCTTGAACATTTAACTACATGTACATCTGATGTTTTGTCTAAAATCACTTCCTCAACACTCAATGGTGGTTCAGACATGTCTTCCTCTGACAGGTCAGAGGTTGACAGCTGAAGCTCCTCGGTGGAGGCTCTCTCAGAGACATCTCCACTTGAGTGGCGAGGAGATAATCTTGGCGATCTGATTCTCACTTCTGGAACATCAGCACAGATTTCATCTTGATTGGGTGTCCTTACATAAACGGTTCTCTGTTCTGTTTCAGGTGGTGCTACGAGAGCAGTGTCACTTCCTGATTTCTCAACATCTAAAACATCATTAGTTGAAATGTTTGTGTCGTCCAGTGAGCCTTTGGAGGCTGCTGCTGATTTTCTTGTCGTTTCAAATTCAGGAAGTTTCTCCCTAGCAGGTATAACTTCTGATTCTTCCAACATGGATGGTGACTGAATACTTTCTGAGGATGGTTGTAAGGATGCTGATTTCACTTCAAGTATGTTCTCAGCCGGTACTTCATCTGATCTCTCTGAAACATAAATAGTCATATCAACAGTTATTTGAAGTAGAAACACAAAAAGAATAGCATTCCATATACATAACTATGTGCAATATTTCAGTGCACTGCATCTAGGCTCTATGTCTCACCTGATGTCCATGATGATCTCGGAGATAATGCTGAAGATCTGAGTCTCTCAACTGTCATCACAGTCTCAGCAATGTTGTGTTGACTTGTAGGAGAAGATGATGGTTTGGCTGTTATCATTTTGCATATCTCCTCCCTCTCGAAGATATTTTTGCTTGAACACGAAACTATGGTTGATGTTTTCTCTGAAGACATGTCCTCACCACCTGACAGCAGTTCAGAGACATCTTCTGCTGGCACTGTGGGAGTGGACTCCAGGTCAGAGACGGGCACTTGAAGGAGTTGGAGTTAAAGGAAGCAATTCATGCATATTGAGATTCTAACATTTTATTCTGCTATATCTCTTGCTGGATATATTAATATATAAATAATTTGGATACATATATATCAAATTGCTTAATTTTCACAGAAATGTATTTACCATTTAATGTAAGAGGTGGTGATGCTCTGATTGATGCTGTGTCTGAACATTTCTTGTCCAGGCTATTATGGCCCATGCCTTTTATTGCATCTAATGTGTCCTCTAGGAGCATTTCTCCAACACTTGACTGTACTTCAGAAACATCCACTGCTGGATCAGTAGACGCTGAAACCATGCCAGAGGTTGACACTTGAAGGTCTGAGAAAGGTCAAAGAATCATAAGTAAACAGACACAAAAGGGCTTAGGGCACTCAGGAGTCAATAGATTTGTACTCAGGTGCTCTTCTGCTACGGATGAGGTGAGAATACAAAAGCAAAATGAGTTTGCAGAGGCACTCCGAGATTTTAGAAAATATAAAACGCCTTTAATAGTACATGGCAAGCACTGGGTTTTAAAAGCACATGGGCCTACGCGTTGCGGCCATATTGGCCTTCATCAGGGCCAAAGCCAATATGGCCGCAACGCGTAGGTTCATGTGCTTTTATATTTTCCAAAATCTCGGAGTGCCTCTGCAAACTCATTTTGCTTTATGTTAAGTAAACATTGAATTAATCACATCAACTGAACTGGATATAGGCCACTGAAATACTGATAGTGAACAGTTTATCTTTCACCTGTTATGCAAGATGATTTGAGCATTTGGCATTCTTCATTCATTCCTGTGGACATTTCCTCAACATCCAACTCTGTGCTCAGATCATCCTCTGTTGCTGCTACCAATCCAGAAGTTGACCCCATGAGTTCACATGAGGAGTCTCTTCCATTCCCTGACCCCTGAGAGGTGGCAGAGAGCACCTTCACCAAAACCGATTCTGGTCCAGGTAGATTGTCTTTTCTTGATGTTAAATCCTCACACAGATGTTCCATTGAAAGGGTTTTGTCCATGGTCTCCACATCTGTAGCAACACAATACTCTGCAATAGTATCTGACATGATGAGTGAGTGGAAATTATCTGAATGTAGGGTTGAGGATCCGTTTTCAAATACAATGTCACCATTACAGTACCTGAAAATTCTATATGGATTGAGTATATACGAATTAATATTCAAGTGTGATACGGCCAACAAATTGAAACTACTTCATAGCCGTGTGTGTATCTAAAGTTAATGCACACCTTATAGAACGCAGGACAATGGGGAACTCAACCGAGCAGTGGAATAAATACTCATAATATACTGTATATGACATATATTAAATAAATATCTTTTTACCTGATATTTCAAGTGCACCAGATATGCAAGATGCGTCTCTGAGTCTCTCTGTTGAATTGGCAGTTCCAACAGAGTCCTTTTCACCTTGTCCAAAGTCCTTTTCAGTGTAAACACTCAATTGAACTTCATAGATATTTGCATTCAAGCAAGAGGGAGTCCTACTCAAGCCAGAGACTGAAACATTAAGGTCATCTGATGATGTTGTTCTAGAAACATCTCCCTTTGAATGCTGTGGAGACAATCTTGGGGATCTGGTTGCCATTGATGAGACACTTTCATCTCTTCTATTTAAACTTTGCGTTCCAGAAAAGGGCTCGCTCTCATTTGCTGATGGCATCTGTTTCAGAGAGTGTGGCCCAACACACTCAACATTAGATGTAATACTAACTTCAGGAAGACCTTCCGCAGAGGTAGCTTTGTGAATGATGACCACATGGGTAGTAGTGTCTGAGTCTTCAGCAACTTCTGAATTAAAGGAGTAAATCTCAGATAAACATGGAATATCAATGGTAACACCAGCATCAACAGAAAGTACACTTCACTGAAGTACAACTCTCAACAGTTAAAAGGTAAATATACTCATTCACAAAGGGAATATAAAGCATGCGACTGTTTGAAATGTTTACAACAAATACAAATCGCAAAAATATTATTTGAGGTAATTATATTGTGATTAGTAGATGGATCATGCCTTACCTAATATGCACTCTGATGTTTTCAATGCATCTCCAATAACCTCATCACTCAATGGCTTTGCTGGTGGATTTGCAGCTGTTTCTGCTTCAGATGATTTCTCCTCTGACTGATGTGGCATCATTGCTGGAAATTTATCATGAACCAGTGATAACCTAGTGACATCTCCTGCCCAGCAAAATGAAGCAAAACATTCATAAACAAAGTGCTTTAGGAGAGTTCAGAAATATCTCTTGAATTAGAATGTGCTCATCGACTCTTGTTTGGCTGTCCTGCTGAAGGCAACATTCATACTTAAGTACTACCCATTCAATGTCACTTTCTAGCCTCAGATTATCCAAAACACTAGAGACTGAAAGATGTCTTTGATACTTCACCTAAATCTGATCCAGATCCAACCATATCTCCTACGCCTGGTGATACCAGAGTATCAGGAAGGTCTTCCTCAGAAAGAGCTTTGTGAATGATCACCACATATGGTGTCCCACCTGTCTTTTCAGCACTGACTGAAAAGAAGGGAATTGAAAACTCTGAGCTTTGTGTAGAGGGATGCTATTGTTACTGTACTGTATGTAATCTGTTTCAAACTAAGATATAATGCGTGCCTACATGAAAAATGAACAACCTATATAATATAATATTATATTATATGGCACTTTACCTGACATTGTGGGAGACGTTACACTATATTGGGATTCCTGTGCAGCACTGGGAGAATCAGGCCTCCCCACAGATGACTCTGATCTATGAAGGTCCTCCTCATCTGTCTCAGGCAGTTCCTCGAATGATGGAGCTTTGTGGACTGTCACCACCTCCGGAATGGAATAACACTCTGCTAAACTTTCAGCAACAGCTATGGATTCGCATTCACTTTCATCATCAACTTCTTCATCTGAATCCTCAAAGAGTACTGTGATAGAGGACTCTATATGTGCCATTGTGCTCAGATGGTCTTCAGTGTAACCACTTGTTGAACCCTCTTTCTCATTTGATGTAGTTGTGTGTGATTGCCTCGTGAGAGATGATGACCTAGAAAGGTCTTTAACTCTTGGTTTAGAGCTAGAATGTCTGGCCTGGCTCCAACTTGCAGTAAAATTAATGTTCTCTGAAGAAGGTCTCAAAGGGATGTCTCTCTTCATCTCTGTGGCAACATGTTGTCTTGTCATGTCCTCTTCGCTTGGAATGTTGACTTCTCCAGAGACATCAGGTAGTTCCATAACTGCTGAAGGTGGCATACTGGACAAGTTATTTCCACTCCACTCAAAGACAAACGTCTTCTGAGGCAACATCCAATTCAAATAATCACAGGTAAACACAACCAATTCCCTACTTTCCTTCCTTTTCCTAAAACATTGGCTTCTCTAACGTTTCTAAAATGTACCATGTAGAACTTTATAGCCATATACTTCGTTACAAAAAGAGAATTATCAAGCCATTCATTTAAAAAATAATAATAATAATAATAATAAAGCAAGAGGGAATTTTGATTATACTGAAGAGGTGGTATGTAGTATATGCATGCATTTTAACCACCAAAGCATAGCACATCAACATGACACGTCAAAAATATATCTCCATAGCATAGTGCACATTCAGGCACTATCTGACATGTTCAAGCATACATGATGAGGACTATTAGAAATAAGAAGGAAAAGACATGAAACAAAGAGAGAAGCTCATCAAAAAACAAACTAACTTTTTTTGAACAGGTAACAACAGTTCCTGTCTGCTTAAAGAGGCGTGTAGCAAAGACGTCATAGTGGGCTATCGATCTCTCAAGCAGTTCAGTTCAAATCTAACGTCACTTTCTAGGTCTGCTTAAAGGGGGATTTCGCCCCCCTCCCCTTTGCGAAAACAGAACGTGGAAATTGTCAGACACTTGTGCCTCTCGCTCCCCTTTAACCCTCTCTGATCTCACACACATTCAGTTTTGGGAAGGTTACTTTGGAAATGTACTGTAGTTGATTACTGTTTCCAAATATAAGCTGTGTGTTTGTCGCGATAATATCTAACATATTTTCTGACACTTCATTGTTAAACACTACCCTTAAATTATGTGTATGAATTTCTTTGAATTTCATTGAATTTCAACTCTTCCTTTAATTCAAATTCGAATTGTAATTCTACGTCCTGTTTTTGACCTCAATTCAAATTCAATTCAAACTCAAGAATTGACTTTGAATTTAGGAGTCATTCTCAATTCAATTCTGAATTTTGCACAAGCCTGAAGTGAGTATACTGTAGTAGTAAAGAAGTATATCATCAAACAACACTCTGATACCCATGCAGACCATAATGACCATGAGAATAATGGCCCCCACGAGGTCTCATTCCAACAAATTATTATGAGTTTGGCACCACTCCTGCAACATGAAAAACAACCAGAACATGTGAACTTACTCTTAACACCTGATGACACAGGAGACGATGCGAGACATCGCACTGAAGGTGTAGATCCCATTATGAAATTGCCTTCTGTGACCATGAAACTCACAGAAACTGGGTCACCTTCCTGAGTTGGTGACAGGTCTCCACACACATCTGCTGAAACTGACACACACACACAAAAACGAAAGTATAAATAGCAATCCAGTCAGCATGCCTGCAAACACAAGGTTGTATGATGATATATTTAGGGGTGGCTCTTTTATTTGACATTTTACTGCTCGGAATAACGCAGATTCCATATTCAACATTTTTGTTAACTGCTTAAGCTATTTCAGCTGTCAATTCTAGGGCTCAATAAGCCATTTACATCTTAATTACAATGCTATACTACCATACTTTTACTAGTAACAATCATATCTGATCATGATGATTCCTTCCTACTGTCCTTACTTTCTGAATTCTCAGATGAAACTACACATTCATCAGAGGGCACTTCATAGAGTACAACCAAATCAGCATCCTCTTCACCATCACCCAGTGACGTTTCATCTGTTACTCCTGAAAAAAGAAGCTTCTTCTTTTATCTTTCTTCTATCTTGTCTGTTCAGCTCAATGAGACCAAAGTGGAAAGGATGACTTTAGATTAACATTAACTATCATTATGGTAAAGACCCTGTTAATTATTGCAGATCCCTCTCATGTCTTAAACCCAGAATATGAACTGCTACCTTCTGGCAGACGTTACAACATTCCAGTTAAAAATAAGAAAAGGTATTCAAACCAGTACAAATTGTCATTTATTCCACTCTCTGTTAACCTGTTGAATTCAGGACGTCAGCAGAGGTTTCCTGTTCTGTAATGCAATGTATGCATGTATGTAGGTATGTACGTACATGTATTTATTCCACTGCTCGGTTGAGTTTCCCATTGTCCTGCGTTCTATAAGGGTGTGCATTAACTTTAGATATACGCACGGCTATGAAGTAGTTCCAATGTGTTGGCCGTATCACACTTGAATATTAATTCGCCAAACTTGTTGTGAAGTTTAAATGCACTGTCACGTTACACAGAAGCTGTAAAATACAGACGTTCAGATCATAGTAACGTTTAGCATATGACAGAGGTGTCATTTAGCTAGTTAGGTGGCAGAAGGCTAAGAAAAATAGCAATCTTTCAAAGTTAACGTTCATCAGAATCTTGGGATTTGCCAGCTTGACAACGGGAGATTAGAACTAACGACTGGCTTTTGGCCATAGCAACCATCCATTTAGAACTAGTAACCGCAGTTTGAGAAATTAGCTGAAATGTGTCTGGGAAAAGTAGTTCTACAAACAATACAGTTCTAGCGATTGAAACATTGAAATTAGCACCGGAAACGAACACAACGCAAGTGGCAACAGTGGAATAAGCGGGATAATGGACTTCACGCCGTGCGGTTATTCAAAGTTAATGCACTTTTCTAGACGGAACGTCCCTCCGCTTCGCGTCGGGCCGTATCACCGTCTAGAACGTGCATTAACTTTGAATAACCGCACGGCGTGTCGTCCATTATCCCGTACGTATGTAAGTAGGCACTTTATGATTGCACTATCAGCACTTTCTGGTGTATGTTATGTGATGTAGCAGCCTGTTTGTCCACGACAAATTTCCCTTGGGACATAATAAAGTAATCTTAACCTTAATTACCTGAAACACTGGATGTTTTCTTACCCACTCTCTCCTCCTGGCTGATTGTCCTCAGTACTGCTCGGCTGGAAGACCTTTCTAAAACCGTAGCTGATTCACACAAGTCCTCGTCCTCTGACAGTGAGTCATATGAGGATCTATATAGCATGCAGCTTGAAGTCAAATCAAGTTGTTCAGCAGATGCTCTCACAGCGATCTCATGTGTGCGGCCTCTCAGATGATGGGACTCAACTCTCTGTGGAGGTGATGGCACTTGGACAGCTACAGAAGTGAAGTCACTGAACAATAAGAAACCTTGCATGGTACATAATCAACCTGACTAATATTTTGCCTGCAATTGAAAAACTATCAGATTCTCCCATAGATTATTGGTTGTCAGTTTCCAATCACAAAATTATCTGTAGTCTTTATATCAGGTAAATCATAATATGCTGAATATTAGGCCTATGCCATATCTGTAAATGCTCAAAATTGTACTTCCTGCTATAATTTACCTGATTCACGAGACGACATGGGAGATATTTTTGGAGTTCCATAACTCTCTTCTGACACTCTCTCTTCACTACTGGTTATTTCTTGCAATGACACATCGGACATCTTTTCTGAAGCAATCCCAAATTCACCCTCTGAAAACTGTTCATATTCCATCATGGTGTCTGACAGATATCTGGCTGCGATCGCTGACATATGCTGTGCACCAATCTCAAATTCACCATGTGGAAGCTGTTCATATTCACACAAGGTGTCTGACACATATCTTGCTGCAATCTCAGACACACTAGACAGTTCACTGCTACACGCAACACTGCTGCATAGTTCATCTGAGGAACTTCTCAATATATCAGTGCTTTGTTGGTAAGTCAGTCTGTCTCTACCTTGGCAACCTAATTCCTTCCCAACCACATTACCATCCTGAAGGTCCCCTGATGGAGCTCGGCTCAGATTTGGTGTGGGTACCAACACGGGTGACTTATTGTGGTCAGAGGTGGTAGCAGAAGGCTCCTGTTCATTCTCTTCGCCAGGCTGACTCATGCACAACTCAATAGCTTTGGAGACATCTTCAGAATGACAATTGATCACATTTTCCGATGGGGTAGATGTCTGGATAGTCACTGACTGCCCCATCTCATCTGTCTGTTTAGTTCTTTGGATCACTGCTTGGACGTTAATGGCATCAGTGGAGGAAAGTGTCGTGCACCAGCCAAAGCATTTGCAATATTGTCCATCCACACGATAATGCTTTTTAAAAGATCTTCTGTTCTCTATGAATTTGAAAATAAGTAATACATATTATAAACAAACACCAACTATTAACATGTACTGTAGCATGTAAAACTGTTTAACCTGCATTAAGAAAATAGAAAAGGAGTACCTCTTAAACTCTGGTATGTTAAGATAAGATCTCTGATGTCCATCATGGGATTTTCTGCTTTAAAAAAGAAAGAATTGAAATAAATAATCAAATTATAGACAAACTGTTTGGCTAAAATATTTCATTTTGGCGCATCAGTCAACCACTGATGAAAATTAGTCATTCACCATCTCTGTACTCCAAGAGCTCTTGACAGTAGTTTGCCATGAAACGCCTCATGCATTTGGGACATTCCTTTGCTACAGCCCTGGCGATACATTCCAGCCAAGTTTTGAGTCCGTAGGGAACAATAACAGTGCGCCGGCGACATGGCTTGAACTTTCCGTCCGGCATCTTGATGGAATGCGAGCTGGGATGTGAAAGTTTGTATCAGAAATCGAAGTAAAAAATAACAAGCTTGTTAAGTAGCCTAGCCTTTGCTGACGTTAGCAAATTGTAGGTTTAAGTAGCCTAGCCTAGCTAAAGGTTACCGTAAACGCTAGATTTCAATGAATGACTTGACGAAATGCCTGGCTTACCTCTGAAAGGTGGCGTGCGCCTCCCAGGTGATTGCAGTGGTCACCACCAGAGCTCAACCAGCATGTCGGCCTACATGAGTTGCTGCCAAATTGGGTCCATTACAAATGCTCCCACTTCAACAACAACTGTTGCCAACACTTAGGCCTACTCACTGAAAATTCGAGTAATAACAAAGGTGACGTTGGTTGTAGAGAACATTCCATGGAATAGGCCGCACTGCAACATTCTGCTAGAGTTGTTCAGTACTATAATTTTACTCATAGGCTACGTGTGAAGTTGTTATTTATCCCTTGTTTAATTTCTTATGGTCATACCATCAAAATATAGGCTACATCCTTACAGAATGTAGGCCTAGTTGTATATAGACTTTCAATTTTGTTCCACCTTTAGTAAAATAATTTGAACTATGTTTCAAATGGTTAATTTAATGAATGTCCCTAATCCAGGATAAATCCAATGCAGTGTTTTAAAAATGACAGATGTTCAAATGTGCGTTAAAGTTGTTTTTATCATTTTATCAAAAGAGACAGACACATTTCTGTTCTGTGTCATGCAATTTCCCATTTCAGGACACAAATAACATCAGTAATTTGAATCAATATGACAGAGTGAGTCACCCCTGTGGTGCTGGGCACTGTATGGACACTGTCTTGCTGCATTCTGATCATCCATCTCTTCCCCAGGCAAGGGCACAGCAGGGTAAGCAGGGCTCTGGAAGTTGTGAGGCGTGGCTGCAGGGGGATGCTGTCCCATGAAAGCAAATGGTGGTAAGTATCCGTGTGGTGGATGCATACTTGGATGACCAATCTCCGGTTGAACTTGCCTAGGTGATATCCCGGGTGGTGCCTGTGTGGATTTCATCTGTGTGTTTTGCTGGGGTTTCATTGTCAAACAAGGGGGCACAGCCATTTGACCTCCTGGGAGGTGGGGGCTGCATGTACAGTGGTTTGAGGGCAGTGAGCAGGGCTGGTACAATGGCATGGGTGGGGGGTAATCCCTGTGAGCGTAGAAATTCCTTTGATCAGGTTTTTGAGCACTGCTATTACATCTGTATGAGCTACAGCTGCAACAGGCATGTTCATGATGGTAGGGGTAGTAAAGGGGGTAATACAATGGCTGGCCATATGCAGGATGGTGGGGGTAGTATGGATAATACAATGGCTGGTTATACAAAGGGTAAACACATCTGTCAAAGAAGCTGGGGTTCCAAGGAGTGCAGGGATACTGAGGATGAGCTGGATGATTGCAAGCACCTATATACACACATTTACAGACAAAAAGAAAATCATTTGTTCTGTAAATGGCATTATACAATGAATTATAATTTGTACAACAGGTCAATATTCATTTTGCAAGAGAATTATAATGGAAAAGATTGGATTACCACCACTGCCACACATGCATGATGAAAGTTGCTCTCTTGTATTACTGGGCTGAAGCTCACATTCAGTCTGTGCAGTCTTGGGCAGTAGACTGACAACAGGGTCTTCTTGTCTGGCTGTTAATAAGGTGTTATGAATCGCCTGTGATGCTTTATAAGATGAGGAGTCCTGTGTATCCCGACTGCCAGCAATCCCAGTGGTGGCTTGCTGGTTATTCTGGGAAACCAAAGTCTGGCATCGTGCTGAACAGACAGACACTCCTGTGGCTGTGGTCGCTTTGGGCTGTGCAAGTCTTGTCTTTGTTTCAGTTCTTGGCACATCACATGTGGTCACATCATTGTTATCAACACAGGTTGACAACTTTGTGGTATGTGTACTTACTGGCAGCAGTGGTAAATTATTTGTTTCAGATATTGATTCAGTAGGCCTACAAGACACTGCAGTGGACAAAGATTCTTGGTACACTGGCTGTATAATGGCAGATGAAAAAGCACCTCGGTCACATATGTCTTGACTTACATTTTCTTGAGACAAAAGTTCATCAGGAATTATTGTGATCTTTACATGGCAAGGGATCCTTACAGACTCTGTTGCATGGTCAGATTTGACTGACATTGGCTTAAGATATTCCATCCTTTGCAATTCTTCTTTGAGGCCAACCACAGATAGAGTTCCAGCTTAAAGATAATAGAAATGGAACTTGTGAAATGTTTATAAAGTAAGTAATTTTTCAGTTCTCTTCATGCATAGAGTAAATAGGCCTGCACAGTTGAAGTTGAATAAACCCTACCTGCACCATTATGGAATTCCTTGACAAGCTTCTTAATGTGTAAATTAGGGTGTCCTTGAAAATAAAATAAATGGTTTCTTAAAGTAATAGACTATTATGAATAAATCCTAATGTCATCTGACATATTACATTCTTACTTTGTAGTATCCTCCAACTTACCCTCCCTGAATTCTTTAAGTTTGCCAAAGTAATACAGGGCAAACAATGGTATGTCTTGAGGCCTCTTCTTTAATACAGATCTCGCCAAGCCCTCCAGCATTGTGACAAGTCCATCAGGAATATTTATCTGAGATTCTGCCATTCTCATGGGTCCCTTTGGCTCTATAAAAGTTTGTAAATTGATACTTTCATTAGTTAGCCTAGGCCTATGGCCTAGCCTACATCACTTTTTAAGGGTCATCGCTTGACAAACGGCTGAAAATATTTCCGAGTTTACCGAACCAGATAAATATAATCATGAATGTTCCTATAACGTAGGCTAGGCCTAGGGCTTTTTATTATTATTATTTACCATCTTAGAAACGATGGTGATTAGCTAATCGTGAAAATTAACAAGGCTAGGGCTAGGCCTTATCAGTTAGTTTTAGGCTAGCCTACTTACCGTATACATTATATAAGGCAATTCAGCATGTATATACATACTGAACCATATTGTGAATTAGACCTAAACTACATAATACATTTACAACTGAAACTCACATCATATTTCTAGTCTACCGAAGCCGTTGTGGAAAAAGTTACGAATATTCTGTGATCACCATCACAACGGATACCAACAGTTTTGTCCTGCACGAGAACGTTGACCAGACTTGTAGGCTACTGGTGCGGTATCATAAGGTAAACACGACTCGTCTTTGCACTTTTATTGAATGATATCACATACCTTATCTTTATAGCCAATTATAAACCAACCAAAAAAATGACTGTTTGTGTCATTATTAGTCGCGTGACAGAAGAGAAAGAAAACCCTCGGCAATGCCCTTGACGTCTAGACTATTTCAGCACCATGGACAAGGGAAGGCTGGCTGATCGATGTGTAGCGTTAGCGAAAATATGATCCCACTTACTTATCTAACGCTAGGTTTGACGTTTGATGCAGCAAGGTTACTAGACAAACGTTGATTTATTTTGGTTTAATAAAGTTACATCATGTAGCTGCTTTGTTAAAACACCAGTTATAGACCAAGGCCTACATCTATTCTAGGGTATCCATGTGGGAAGTTAATCACCTTGTTGAATTGTTTCTCAGTCGTTAGGCCTATTGCTGTATTCAGTATTTGAACAGGGTTGCTCACTATTAAAGACAAAACATGACTAAATGAATCTCTCAATTTGATTTCTTCTCTCACTTCTTTATCTGATCTAAAATGTAAACAAAATTCTGAAAAATCAGCATTTCACATTATGCCATTTCTATGTAAAGTTTCTCAGACAAAACACATCAGTAAGACTCTATGTCTCATTTAACATGAAAATAACTTTCATTCTATAGGCTAGAGCACTTACAAGTAATCAGTTGTATAGAAATTGAGTAATAAGCAGGCTATGTACTCCGCACTGAGTCAGTACAGATATGAATTTTCATTACAGTAAAAAAGAGAGAAGGAATATATGCTCTAACTCTTTTTATTTGTTGCCAATGAAGTATGTTTAATTATGGAAGACTGACAGAGGGAGTGGGATCCTGCAAGAGAGCCATTGAACATAGAGGTTACAAAATGATTATTGTTATTCCAGAAACAACACACACAACCACATTAACTTCAACTCTGATAATCTAAATTGATCAAAGCCATTAAATATGATGCATGTTAACATAGGAAAAGATCAGCTGGTAATGTTATGTTAGCAAACATGTCCAAAAACTGTCAGTCATGAAAGGTTGCGATATATATTTGGTATAGAATAATATATCTTCTAATTCAATATGATATCATATAATTGCATGTTATTAGCAGTTACTACTATTGCTTCCATCTCTGCTTTGTCCTAGCATCCCTCTAATGGTCTGTGCAGACTACACGCTTTCAGCTCGATTTTGCCACAATTGTGTCGTGGCCGACAATTTTCCATTGTCGTGTCCGAATATTCAAAGTCGGGAGCTTTGAACAACGACCCGCGATTTATTGTCTGCGACATTCTATGACGTTACGACCAAAAGTCTAGCATGTCAGAATTTTTGGGGTGTTGACACTGACACTGTGACGACACACAACGAGAAGGCTACGATAGACGATCTTGTAATGTGGCCACTCAAGACGCAGCAAGATTTTGTAGTTCTCTGATCGCCCAGTCTGACATGGTCAATCATAAAAGATAACCGCGAAAGACAAAACAATCGTGTAGTCTGTACAGGCCATTAATGAGTGTTCATGGACAGAGGTAGGGGTTTATATGGAAGCCTGGTAACTGAAACCACTGGCTGGTGAAGTTAAGAGAATAGTGGAGTGCTGTGGTGCATGATTCACCTCTAGTGTCTAGAGGGACTTGCTGCATGATTCACGGGCAGGGTGTTGGCACCCAGTGAGCACGGCTCAGGGCGCAGGGTACAGGAGCCAGGGTTACGATGGGCATTTGAGGACAGGTGGAACACTTCTGGCTGGCGGCCATGGGTCCCTGGTCTGGTGAGGCTTGTGGAGTTTCCTGAGAGGCCTGGGATGACTGTGGATGGCTTGCTGTCCCCGGCAGACCAGCTGGTGTCTCTGCTGAAGGAGGTTGAGCTGCAGGCCATGACCCCCATGTTTGGGGGCTCATAAATGGGAAAAGCATGGTGGGTACTCCTGCAGGTGGAGTAAACTGACCTGTAGAGACATGGACAGAGAGAGAAAAGTCTTTTTGTCTATGACCCAAGGCCTACATCTATTCTAGGGTATCCATGTGGGAAGTTAGTCACCTTGTTAAAGGGATAGTTCGGGTTTTAAGACACAAAGTTATATGGGTTCCCTGTCAGCAACGTTGTGCATCAGCAATGACTTACCCCCCGACAGCGTCCTGTGAGCCGAGATCCAGCCGGTTTTTGATGCTGAAGAAAGTAGTCCGGCAAGTTTCTGGGGTCACGAAAGTAAAGTGTTTTTCTTCTCAAAACCATACGTGTTCAAAAGAGTGATATATTTGCACCACAAAAACGTTGTCCAGGAAAAATTCAAACCTCGTTATCTTGGCACTATTTTTCTCGATTCCTATCACTCCGCGCTACTGACAGCTGGACAACGTTTTTGTGGTGCAAATATATCACTCTTTTCAACGCATATGGTTTTGAGAAGAAAAACACTTTACTTTCGTGACCCCAGAAACTTGCCGGACTACTTTCTTCATCATCAAAAACGATCAAAAACCGGCTGGATCTCGGCTCACAGGACGCTGTCGGGGGGTAAGTCAGTGCTGATGCACAACGTTGCTGACAGGGAACCCATATAACTTCGTGTCTTAAAACCCGAACTATCCCTTTAAGTCGTCTCTCAGTGTAAGAGTTTCGAAGTAATTTGAGAATTATGTAACAGACAACATCAATATACTACACAGAAATGTCTAAATACACCCATAACAAATCTACAATTGGTATACATGATTGTACCTGTGCCTGGAGAAGTGGAGATGGCATACAGAGGTGGTTTCAATTCCGCAGTCAGTGACTGAAGTTGTTGCTCAGTGGTGGGAGATGCTGTTGTTCCAGGGGCAATGGTATGGTCAGCATTCTGAGACCAATAGCCTCCAGCCAGAAGAGCATAAGGCATTGGGAAAGCCCAATATAGCATTTGTTGGGAACCCTGTGTGCATGGAACCTGAGTAGCCTCTATGGCACCGCACTCTGAGCCTTTCTGAGAGGAGCTTGGTAGCTGTGTGGGCACAGCCTCAGTCTTCGTCAACTTTGGATCAATATTTTGGGGTTTTCCTTCAGAATCTTGGTTCAGACCACTGGATGAGGCCAGTGTCCGCTGTGATACGGAGGAAGCCGTAACTTTAACATTGTTAACTTTCTTTGGTCTTGCACTCAGAAGCTTCTTCAATTGTATGTCAATAAGCTCAGCTGTTACATCCTCCTCCATTTCAGGTGGGGTCCACTCTATACTGGTCACACCACGCAACTGAGGGTCTTCAGCTGGAGCTGTGGGCCTGACAAGCTTGTGATCACCCTGGTTCTCCAACCTGCCAGAGGGACTGAGAGAGAGCTGTTGAGAATCAGCATTGACCAGCACTGTTGCCGAACTGTGCTCAGCTGAAAGTTCACTCTCTAGTTCCAGCAGAAAAGCAGAACCATCTGGGTTTACTTCGACAAAACCTCCATCAATTGGTCTATACTGAGATGAAGGCACTGTTGGAGAAATAAGATATTTACTATGAAATCAATTAACCATAATATAGTAATATTGCTAATTAATCATAATCTGACTAATGTTAAATTATATTTTATAATTGTAAGAGTTTACCTGTTTGCTGCACGGTAGTCTCAAAGAATAGTTGAGGTTGTGCTCCATAAGCCATCTGTTGTTCAGCTGAATAAACCTCTTCCTCTGCTGACAGAGGAGGATAAACCAAATGAGACTTTTTTTCTTCAGATCCTGTCGAAACAGGTGGTCCAGACAAATGAGAGGTCTCTTCTTGTGTCAGGAATTCGAGAGGGTCAACCAAGTCTGTGACCAAGCACACGTCCAGATCAGGCTCATCAGTGGGCACGTCAGGCATAACTAGTTTACTCTTATCTTTCTTCTTCCTGGGCAAAGGCTTTGTGTCCACTCCTCCATCCTGTTCAGCAGCTCCTGCAGAAGCTTCCTGAGGGAGGTCCACACCCTTTTTAAGCCTTCTGTCGCTCGGACGCATGGGTTTGATACGTGGAGGTGAAGCAAGACTTATGTGTTTCACCGGAGCTGAGAGTGTCTCCTGCTTTTTAACACTTTGTTCTTTGTCATTATCACTTGGCATTTTCTCATTTCTCAGTTGGCCTGAAATCTGCTGTGTTTTCAACTGATGAGCGTGAACACTTAATAAAGCTGTTGTTGCCACCGTCGCAAATTTCTTGGTTCTTACATCTTTCATAGTACCCAGACCACGGTTAGGCAGCCTGTCCACTGTTTTAAAATAAACAACAAAGAAGCAGGGTTTTTTTTTTTAGATATTTCACTACAAAAACATAAGGAATCATTTTGCTGATATTCAAGGCTCTTTTATTACAATATAGTGAAGATTCACTGTAACTTGTTATTCTTCTACATGCTCTAGTTTACCAACTTCGATTTTTATTGTATTAGTACATACTTTTTTGTAAACAGATGTTTTGTAACTAAACAAAAAGTACATTTGTGTCTTTTTTTATTCTCAACATTAAAATATTATTTGCACTCCAGAAGAAATTCCATTTAGCTATAATCATTTCACATTTCAAGCGCAATAATACATTTTTACCTCTGGTTTCATGGAATTGTTTCACAAGCTCTTGAATCCCTTCTTTGTTATGCACTGCGCAGCAAATAAAAAGACAACAGGGGTATTGTATTATATATTATCAAATAATTATCTATTGCTCTGGCAGTGGTTCAAAGTGTTGGTCTTAGTCCATCTATAGGCCTACCATTAACACACGCACCTGTTCTAAAACGCAGTAATTCAGCAAAGTAAAGCGTGATGAAGTGCGGAACACTTTCCGGCTGTCTCTCCACAACAGCACGGCCGAGGCCTTCAATAATTGTTCGAAGGCCCGGCGGCACCTTGATCTTTGATGGATACTGGTAGACGAGGGCTTGCTCCATGTCCCCCTGACAAACAATCATTTGCAGGTAGGCTACACGTCAGCATTTGCGAATGTGTTCTGTGTCGGAAAATAATGGTGTCAGTAGTAACACAATGGTGAGTACTTATTGAAAAACTTACGAAGAATGGCCAGGGGCCTCTGGTTTCCGCTAATTTCCCAGGGAACCGACGCCAGCTGGTGGAGGCGTTGTGTGATGACAAGCGTAATGTTATTTTCATCCACAAGAGATGTTTTGTTGTGCCGATGAATGACGCGGAGTAGCCGTTTCGTCACAATGGCTCTTGATTTCTTCCACGACAGGGTAGGACACAAGTTAGTAATGAGCTATCATCCTAGATTTGTCAAATGCGATGTGCACAACGTTAAGGAAGGTTCACTTTGATCCTCAGCAGCAGCGTGCACGAAACAAAAATGCATGCTCTTACCAAAGTACATCACAACACATAATTCAGGTCATTGGTAATATTGTATTTTATTGTTACAGCTAACCCAGTTTCGGAGAGAAAAGACAACATGCAGGAAAACCAGTTCCTGCTGAAAAATTAACCATTTCACTTCCATAGCAACTCCCATCCCCTGAGACTTTGTAGACTTCCCACTCTTTGCAGTGCATCACCCATGGAGAGTATGCACAACTCAAGTCCTTGAACATCACTAAATACACTTTTGTTCACTACCTTCTGGTCAGAAGCCAAACAAGAGTATAAGAATGACCTTTGGCAATCCCAGCCTCATTTCAATGACTTTTTGAGTGTCCAGTCAAAAGCTTGGGACTTGAAAGCATAGGGTCAAGCATAGGTTCATCATCAATGAACTGATGTTGTGCACTACTCCACTGTAGGAGAATAAAAGTTGGGTGTCTATGTGAGATGACCACCCATCCATTCAATACCATGACATGACATGGTCACATGAACAGTACGCCAATATTTTCAATCCACTTGACATTTGGGTGGGAAGCCACATACACATTTACACACAAGTATTAGATCAAATTAAATACGAACATTCTTGCTACAGTACATTGAGAGTGAGATAAAGCACACATGAGAACAAAGTGCAGCAAAGCTTTTCTTAACAACCTTCCACAGAATCAGCACGGTTTTTAAATAAGTATTCTTTTTATTGCTCATTTCCCACACCTCGAAGTGCATATTTTGTTGTGATATTCTGTTACCCTGCTTCAAGCATTTAATTCTGGGAGCTGCACTTGTCACTAGTATGGAGGTAAAGAAAATAACTGGCTGTCATTTTGACAAAGCGCATGTAATGAAATGATTAACTTGAACTTATGGCCAGAACTTGAGAGAATTCTATTTGCTGTAGGTTCCGTGATTAGGCATGATGGTCAACAGATTCCATCTGAGTGTTTGCTAAAATCTATAGTTATCAAGAAAAAATCAAGTTGTTAAAAACACAAGTGGTGACACTCTGAAAAACACTGATGCTGCCATTTTAAGGCAAATATACTGTAAGGATGCACTGGTTATCTCCAGTAAGAAAAAACTTTTAAGTATTCATCTATTAAGTTATACAGGTGTGTAATATGGTGGGAGTGAGCACTAGATTGAACTACAATGAAAAGTGTACGGCATTCTAGCTCCTAGCACTTTTAAGTATACTAACATGGTTATGAAGATTTGCAAAAGAGACCAGTCACACTGGGCTCAAACACAACTGCCAGGTGACCAGAGATGACGTTATCTAGGAAATCATGAAAAATACAACTTGGTAATAATGCAGTGAAAAATATAAGATATCCATCCAAATAATTAAGTGGGTGTAATCTGGGATGACCTTCTTGGCAAATATGACATATTATGCTCTATATAATTGCAAATGGAGAGCAGTAAACTGTATAATCCCTACTGCCCAGTAAGCAGTTATTCAACTAAAAATCACTCATGTGACTTGAAAAGGGAAAAAAAATAAAACCTTTGATATAGAGCACGACTGAGACTCATGTATGTATACTTAATATGTGGAGTGAGACAAAGGAGATGACCGAGGGTGACGCTGATGGATTCCACAGGCCTTTAGATGGAACACACATGAGGTATTAGTTAGAAAAAGAGAGCCACGGTCCTTGGCTCAAAACGCCTGAAATGTGGTGTTAGACTTGGCATTACATTTTTTTCCCCATCATCCTCCAGTACCAAAATAGAGTGCTCACCAGATCATACCCTTTCCAAGCCTTGGTCCTCAAGTGATAAAGAATGAACTGATGTAATTACTGAAGAACATTACAAACAGTTTCACGGGAATACAAATGATGTAAGGTAACAATAAAATGTTTTTTTGTTATTTGTAAAATGTATATCATTGTCAATTCAGATGGATACTAATTGTTGTTTAAAAAGGACAAAAAAGTGCAGAGGTCAGAGGTGGGGGTGGGAACTGAACAATAACTTCCTTAGACTGGTGACATCACTGGGGAACCACTTCCTTCAAAGAAGCCAGGGCAGAATGGATACGGACGTGAAGTCGGTTCTCAAAATCATAATTAGAGTAGTTATCCTGCAGAACAAGTGAGAGAGTGTCCAAGAATGAGGACTAATAACATGTACACCACTCCCATCAAAACCAACTCAAACAGTTAAGCTATTTTAGTGTGAATGAGTTAGGTGCTGTGTCCACCAATCGCGTTTTTTACTCTGAGAGCGTCCTCAACCTCCTTTTCTCGTTACTTACCAAAACCAGAGACTGTTTATAAAGAGAAGTGATATTGACGAGCCCAGCGCTGTTCTAAAAGTTGAACAGATTTCAACTTTTAGTGCTCTGAGCGTTGCGGTAAAAAACGGTCAGCGCCGAGAGCTTTTTTCTGCCGAGGGCGCTCAGCGCTGTGAACGCTGAGCTACATAGACTTTATATTGAAAAGTGTCGACATCGGCGCAAAAAACACGATTGGTGGACACAGGCCCTTATTGTAGCCTAGCTGTCTTACCTTTGACTGAAGAAGCAATGACCGTCCCTTTCCCACCGTCTGAATGAAAAGGAATTACAGAAGACAAATGTACTTAGGGTTTCCATCATACAATCAAGCAAGTATCATGTTTGTGACATACAGACTTCATGTGACCCCTAGACTATCTTCAGATATTATTGCTGTGTTCACACATTGAAATCCAAAAGCTCAAATACAAACTCTGAAAAAAAAAACAACTCTGGAAAAAGACATGCCCTGCCTTTGATAGAGTACAGTATGTGATTAAAAGACAGGTTGAGAGGCCCCGGCAGTGGCGCAACTGGCTGGGGCACCTGCACCGTACGCTGGCGACCCGGGTTCGATTCCCGCCCCGTGGTCCTTTCCAGATCCCACCCCGACTCTCTCCTACTCACTTCCTGTCATTCTCTCTACTGTCCTGTCCAAATAAAGGCATAAAAAGCCCAAAAAAAAAAAAAAAAAAGACAGGTTGAGGCATTTTGTCCTGATTGACTTTTTTCCCTCTGAAAGAGCCTGCGGTAGATTCAGTGAGAGGGTATTTTCCATTGGGCTTGTCTTTAATCCCAAGAATTAAACTAATCACAGCCATTAACACAAATGAGACCTGTTGCATAGCAATCCTGTGTATGGACTCCAAAGTAAGAGAGCGTTCACTCTACCTCAGGCTTGGTGAGCAGCATGCACCCGAGTTCGTAGACAGAATATGGTTGTATGTATGAGTTAGTCTGCCGGCCCAGGTCATCTCTGGCTGCCAACTGGAAGGACTGGAAAAGCAAAGTCACAAATGCACTCAGAAAATCATAATTTCAATGCTTCTGGAAGAAAGTTACAGAAAGATTACCGGTAGTTAAGGTTATTGAGTTATATTACTGAAAACTGAATCCTATGGTCTTGATTACTGTATACAAAGGATACATAGGTCCTATGTTACAGTAAGTACTGTGTGTTATACAGTATATCATTATAGTGTAAAGTATAGTCCATATTATATTTTAATGATAATCAGCTAATAAGATTGAACACTCCCAAATGACCTCAACTTCACCTACACTTTTTGGATTGGAAAAATGTTGATGTTAAATGTGACATATATCCTTTACATATCCTGTGCTCTACCTGAACTGCATCTTTAATATTTCCAAGACATTTCTGTATGGCACCAAGGAGCAGATGTCTCAGTCCATAGCTAGATGGGTCCTCCAGGCCTTGTAGAACTGAACAATAAAGTGTAAAATCAATAGATTAAAAAGGTTTATCCAACAAAAGTACTGTGGGTTAGAACATGCAGTTTGATATATCTTAATATGTTCATCAGCTATTAATATGACTGTAGCTCGAGTTCTTCTGACCTTGGCTCATGACCTGGAGTTTTGTGGGTGAGCAGTTGGGCAATGCCTTCCACAGATAGAGCACCTCAACCACCCCCAGGATACAAAGCTCTCTCGTTGGAGATATTTTTCGAAGCCTTTCAGCCTGGGTGATAGAAAAAAAGGAGACAAAAAAATGATTAAACAGAGCCATTAGGAAAACAGAATAATCCACAATTCTGATTTATTTCAGTCTTGAAATGACTGCAAACTGTTCAAACGCACCTTTCGGAGTGCAAACTGCTCTATCTGATTGTTCTTCCGTTTAAACAGCTTTTGCACATCTTTGAAGATGGCTCTGGCCCCCTCCAGATCTCCAGAGGCCCCCTGACACACTTAACAGGATGAAAGACAAAATCAGGAGCTTTTTTTAACTGTACAGAAAGTGATAGACCAATATGGTGTACCGTATATATCCTTATGTAAGATGTTCAACTGTTATGTACTCCCTTTGTAACAGTGGTTCTATAAATTACATCACACTACACTACACCACAATCTACTACCACATCTCACAGAAAAGAAAACAACATCAAAGGAGGTGGTAGAGGGGTAAACTGTATAGCAGAAGTGTAAAGATTCATTACCTCCAGTCAAGTAGGCGTAATAGCATTGTGACCATCGAGATTCATTCTTCAGTCGCTCAAATGCCTTGTAAGCATCCTCAAAGTTCAGCTCAATCATGCTGCACCAACCTGCAGTTTGTTTACCACAGTAATACCAGTGACAAAAATATAAATAAATAAAAAACAGAGAAAAGAGGGATAAGGTGAGGGACTATGAATGAGTTGATTGCATTCATTAGATTACTGTAATTGTATTTTAGTCAGCTTGTAGTGTACTGTACATGGTGATTGGATGTATGATTAGATAAATAGCATGTGTGTGTGTGTGTGTGTGTGTGTGTGTGTGTACATGTGTCTAGTTTTCCATACCAATCTCATACAGACACACATGCTGTATCTCTCTTTGGTCTGAGACGAGGTCCAAAGCATCATGGAAAGATGTGAGAGCGGAGTTGATCTGACACTAAAAGACCAAAGGACACTTCACTCATCAAATGTTTCTAAGAAAATACATGCATATCATAGATATGAAACACACAAACCTCAAGCCTCTGCACTCTTCCTCTGAAGAAGATAAAGAGAGAGGAGTTGGGGTACACAACTGACTTTTTCTGAAGTATAGCCTTTGCCTCCAGTAGTCCAGCTCGCGAATCTGATCCATCCACAGCAAAGAATGGCTGCACTACTGTATGGTACCACAGGAGTGCCAAGCTAAAAAGATGAACAAATCATAACAGTATCAGCAACATATCTATAAGTTTTAATATAATATAATTAAATATCCCCCCCCCCCCCCCCCCCCCCGTTATTTGTACACTTTGACCCTTTTCAGCTTGTATGTAAAGGGCAATGATAACTTGAGGGTAAAATCTTTCTTTTTATGCAATATTACATAAAAGTTACATCCAGCAGCAGTTTTTGGCCCGACACAACTGCACAACTTGATTATGCATGTTAGTCCACGGCTATTCTTGGATTGCAAGTAACAAGCTGTCAGCCTTAAGGCTACAAGCATGAACTATCTCAGCAGGCAAAGCAGCTGAACACCACAAATCAAAGGAACAGCAAGGAAAATGATGGACTGGCTGTATTGAATCCTTCCACTGACTACTGAGAAATAGTCAGTCTTCTTTCACCCATTAGGAAAATTACTGGGAATACCCATACGAAACGGCAAATTTACAACTTGCTCTGCAGATCCGTCTGGCCAAGAGGCTATTGAATGGCCATTTTAAGTCCTTAAAACCTTGCATGGGCACATATTTCTTTAGAATTGAGTAAACAACTGCATTTACAACCTTCGTTTACAAGATTGCTACACTTCTGAAACGATTTGGTAAGAGTTTAATGCATCAATTGAAGTTAAATTTCACTGCTAGTTAATGTAGTTATGCCCCTCCTGGAGTTAATTAAACTTTTCCGGACCTGCTCTCAATTGAGAAGGGTCTAGTGTCAACGAGGCTACTTCTCTATGTGCTGAAAGATGGCAAGATTCTACAAAATAAATATTTCTAAAGACTCATGATTCATGAATATCTAGGAATGAATGAATGTTAAGGGTCATTCACACCAGGAACAATAACTATGAAGATAACTATAACTTTAACGATAAAAGAATCCACACGGCCAAGGGTAAGGAAACTCTGTCCTCATGTTGATGAATGTGATGGATTAATCTGATGAATTCTGATTGGCTGTCAGCTTTTTATCACTCTCAAAATCTCTTTGAAAGTGATTCCCAACCATATTGTTCTTCATATCATTATTGTTACAGTTTATGTGTGGTCATTCATAGGCTATTAGCTAGATTGATATTTTTTCATGTTATCCTTGTAGCTAGCTTCGGCGTGAACGGCTCTTTATTCTGGCTAAGGTTCAGCAAAAAAAAAAAAAAGAAAAAGAAAAAACATATTTGACATGAAAAATCTACATAAAAAATACAAGAATACAACAGATGGACAGGCAGATGGATAGATGGACATACATAGAGACAGACAGATACAAATGTCTGTGCAATAAAGCATAAGGGCTTACGTTGCCAGTGGAGCTTTCATATCCTTGCTCTCACTGGCATATGCCAGAGAGGCCAAGCCTTGGTGCCGGTCACCGGGGAAACCCAGCAGGTTGACAATCTTGAGGAGATGAGGTGGCACCATGGAAATGCAGAGATGGAACAGGCCGTAGCCAAAGCTGACGGATCCCTTCAGGCGGCTGAGGGCCTCCGGCGTGATCCCCTCAGTCTCGCCGGCTGGCATGTTGTGATTGGCCTGGTCGGAGGAGAGCGCATCCTGCTGGTCGGGTGACTTCTGACGGCAGGACTCCTGCAGCTGATTGATGTCACTGTAGCACTTGTTAAACATTTTCCAAGCCTTGCGGAGGATCCAGCCTCCTTTAATGTAAGCTGCAGGAAAAAAAGGACAGATGTCTGTCTTAAGGGCTCCTGATGATAGTACAGTATGTCCGATAAAAACACTCCTAATATTTAAAGATGTTTTTAGTTAATTATGTATAGTAGTACACAGTGGCACGGCCTGGTCAAACATTTGTATAGCTTTTCAAGAGATGTAAAGCTTTACAGCGAAGGGGGAGCCTCACTAACCTCACCAATGTTTAGCACCAACCTGGGTGATGCATAGCAGTATACCACACACCATTGAGGTGGAAAGTGATGGAATGAATGAATCAGTCAGTTACACTGGAGAATGATTAAGGGGCCAGACTGACTGAGCCAAGTTGAGAATTTAGCAAGGATCCTGGTTACTCCCTAAAGACCGGCGCCTACCTGACACAACGTTCAGCGGTGTGGGCTTGATGCACAGGATTTTAGAACAGTTTCCTATCCCTGTGTGGCTGCTGCGTGACAGACGTTTCTAGTGGGCTTTGCTCCGTCAAAAACAATGGAGTTCTAATTTTTTTCTTGTTGCGGTCTTGCTGCGGTACATGTCAGTTGGGCGCTGGCCTTAAGTCTTCTTTGAGATCTTTCATGATCACAGTTTAACATTGTATCTGAAGGACGGCATCTCCTCCTAAAGCACAGCGGCGCCGTCACTTCATCGGGGCATTGGGGTTTGACTTTTGACCAGAGAGAAGATTACCACCAACTAGCCGCCCACCAACACCACTTCCAGCAGTAACTTGGTTTTCCCAGAAGCACTAACCAAGCTCACACCTGTTAGGTAATTCAGTAATTCAGCAGACAGGTATCCACTGGTCTGGCTGCTAGCTAGCACATCTTTGCATAACATGACACTTGCAGTCAAAAAACACCTTTCTAAGTAGATACTTTACAAAAAAGATCAAATATGCACCAGCAGTTTGCTGCATCCTCATAATTCATGTGAACACATTTCCCTGCAGACTGAAGCTCGTGTAACATCATTCTTTCAAAGAATGACTATGGTTCATGCATAACATAACACATATCAAAATACTATCATCCAACTTTCAACCAAGGTGACAAAATTCTAATTCCATTTCTAACTCTGACCTGAGAGTTCCTGTTTCACGAAGGAGAGGACGGCAAGGTAAACCTGGCAGTCAGCCACAATGATCTGCCTCTGCAGACGATCCACCACAGTCACCTCTGGCCTCTGACTGTCCACCTATAAGAGCCAAAATACTGTATGTCAAAATTGACACTCTACACAACATATACAACATAAACGTGTATGCAACTGTATAGGGCTGGGGAAATATGCCAAAAAAGGCTGATATATAATATCATAAATCTTACAGAATAATGTCTATATAGTTACACAAAGTTAACCCATTATACTTGTCATATATTATACTGTATTTTTCCCCACAGCTCCATCAAAAAGGCACAAGGACATCTTTTAATGCATGGAGGTGTACAAAGCTAGGCAAAAATATCATAACAAAATGATCAATATTGCAATATGTAAAATTCTTACACTATAGATAGAAGAATAATCACAATATACCATATGAGAAATGATATGGCAAATCCCTACTGCATCTATCTACTGCATCTATCTACTGTATCTATCTATCTATCTATATACTGTATATATACAGTATACAGGCATACACACACACACACACACACACACACACACACAGCCACTGCACCTTTTTCTGATGCCATCCTATGTTTCAAAATTAAGATATATAAGTGTGTGTATATATACTGTACAGTATAATGTCTTACTATATGTAAGGAATAATCAATGACGCGTCATGCGTTTTATAGGAAAATAATGCACGTTTGTAGTGGTAATAAGGTTCCGACGCCGCAGGCGGTATTATACAGCATAATGTAACATCAACAATGTGTCATAGATTTAACACATAGTAGCAGCTACAGGGATTAATACAAGGAAAATGTGTGTACCTTAAGTTTTCAGAAATAATATGTAAAAAAAAAACAGAAATCTATTATACATAATCATCTCTCTTCAAATCTGAAATTGACACTGATATTATCCAATGCCCCATTCATTCAAGTATTTAGAAAAAATAAGTTAGTGTCATGTAGTATCATGGTATCCAGGGAAACATTCACTTTAAACAAACACCTGTTGCTATTTATCATTGAAAGTTGATATCCAGTCTCTATTACGGTGCTTTTTGACTAAAACATTACAGTCTCATAAGGTGTCTCCATGTTAATTCTCAGCTTCTGTTTATACCCTTTCTGGCTCCAAGGAGTCAGTCATGAAAACATTTCCCAAGATATATTTTAAAAACAAAACAGCGCTCTTTATCTTAAATGGTGTTTGGATTCTTCTGTTTAAAATATCTGGGGCATTTATGTAAACTAGTGTTTCATACAGCATCATGGCCAATGGTCATTTAAAGGCAGCCTGTAACTGAACAAGGATAGCTTTGAATATTTTTTCCACTTCACAAGAATAACCTTAATAGAGAAAAACAAAGGGCTTAGACAAGCAAATAAAAAAACACAAAGACTTACACTCTTCTTAATTTTGTTACGGATGGTTTCAATGACCCCAACATCACTCTCACAAAGCTTCTCTGTTGTCTTCAGATCATCACATGCTGTTTGCATTTTCTCATCCTCGAATGTCATCATTGCATTCTACACACACACACACACACACACACACACACACAAACACACATGCTTAGTAACATGGCATAACAAACACATTTCATTAATCCGGAGAGGGCAGAAATGTGAAGAGACAATATCATCTGTATAGTGAGATGACTCCATACCAATAGATACAGCACAATTTGCAGTACCTCCATCATCATTCTATAGCACCATAAGTAATAACATAAGCAAATGCTTTTTAACAACTTCCTGCCTCTACACTTTAAAGACTACATGTAATATACATATAAATACACTAATTACATATATATATATATATATATATATATATATATATATATGTATATATATCAGACAGAAAAGCAATGGACAAATGAATGGGTATGTAAGAAAGAGAAAAACACATGGTGGGACCAGCTCTTGGCATTCTCTCTAATATCCACTCAGGTCACCAGTACACCAGATAATAGTGTAAGAGCTGATAAGAGCCATGGTTAGCCAAGGCAGTTGATTAATGGGTTACATCACAGCTGGCCCAATCCGTGTGAAGCTGTGCGTATATTGCTCTTTCAGCTCAGAGAATGCTTTTATAAGACGTCAAGAATTTTTAGAAAGTAGCAATCAGATTGGCTATATTACACAATGGGGCTCACAATACAGAATACAAAGGGACCTTTATTCAATGTGTAGTGAAAATTGGACGCACGCGCGTGTGTAGCTATGTGTGCGTGTGTGTGTTTGTAAACTGCCCTTTTTCTCTGCAAAGAAGCAAAGTGCTCCAGGCTTTCACAATAAAGCAAAATAGATGAATGATTTCAGGAAATTCTATTTCCATTCTGTCAAAAATAATTCTGAGTCTTCATAAAGCAGTTTGTCTGACACACGTCACTACTCCCTGGATCAACACAAGTAATAATCTTGGTCAGTGCTTGATGTCTATCAACTGTAACAGATGCTATTTACATCTAACAGACTGTGAGATCATCTTTCACATCACACTGCCCCCCCTCTGACATGAATGGATGGGTCAGCGGCCTGCTTGATTATGGTGTGCAGAGCCCTCTTGTCCACTTCCTGCCCCATCTGTCTTCCCCTGCCCGCCCCTCCTCCTCTTTCCCTAATTCTTGGATTCTCTCTGGTAAACACAGATATCCGCATGGAAAAAATGCAACAATGATTAAAAAAACTGATCATGCCCTGAAAGAAACAGTTTAATGTAAACAAAACAACCATGTAAATGCATACAAAAGAAAATCCTGAAGAAATGCACTGTTGTATTGAGAAGGCATACTGTAAGATCGTGAGCTGAGAATTATAAGGTTCTATCTCCATTTTGGTCGAAATTGAGTTTTTGACATCATCTGATCCATTAGGTGCTTATTAATGCCTGTGTGGTGTTATTTTTGTAAAAAAAAAAAAAAAAAAGTTAATTATTAGCAAAATAAAAAGGTACTACAGTACAGTTTTGCTAGCTATGTAAAACTTTGATGCTCAATATCTCAGAACTACCCTAAACGGAGATAGAACCTTATAATTCTAAGCTCACGAGATGCTGAAACACAATTCAAACTGATCTTGTCTGGGCATTGCAAATTAGCCATCAAGTATAAACATGACTAACCAGGAAGCTGACAAAACTTGCTCCAAAACTCATCAGCGGACTGTGGGTTCTGGAAAATGAAGGAAAATGCAATATTAGTTCATTTAAAAGGAAACATTTAGGCTACCTTAATTAGGGTAACAATGTAACTAGTTTGTAACTAGTTTGATACATTGCTTTAGCCTACTCTATAACGAATATCTTTACAACAACTTCTGAAGCACCAACACACTAATTAATTCACTCAGGTCTCCCAAGATCTCATTTATGTCAGTAACACAAACAGAAGCATTGTATATGGTCAATTGGATATAAACAGACTAGCATACATGAAAAGGCATTACAATCTAGGCCTATTGTACAGTAATTATTTTACAACGAACAGAGCCTAAGGCAATGCACTTGTCTTGTACTGAATATGAACATCTGAAGGCCTTCAAAGTAAAAGGAATAAGACACTTACCTGTATTTTCTGAAAAGCTCATCGCTCTCTTTAAACCCGTTGTTAAGGAGCATATTGATGCCTTGAAGAGCTAGCTCTGCATCATCAATTTGATTGGCTTTCTCCTCTACCTGCTGCTGCTCTTGCTGAGATTGGTTAGGCCCCGCCATTGTCTGGATGCTGGAAACAGGACAAGGTGGCGAAGTCGTAATATGAAATTAATATAAAAACGGAAGAGTAAAGGCACTAAAAATAAACATAAATGTAACTAACCTCATTGGCACGGCTGATGGCAAGCAACTTCCTCTGAAACAGACAGACGTTCCTCGTTTTTTTCTTCAGCGGTCACTGGAGCATCAGAGCATCGGGCCAACAACTAGCGCCTCAGATGCGAAAAACAATAAATGCAATCATATGAATTCCCATTGCATCACTGTTGGAAACAAAAACATATTGTGTCCTCGGCAAATCCTCTTTCCCAGCCTCACAGCACTACGATTTCGTCATTCTTGCTGGAAGTCCAGTGGTGTATACATAATCATCCAGACGCTGCACCCGTGCAATTACATAAGAAGATGAAATGCTTCTTTGCCAATCCGGTCCCCGCAACGCAGTGTTCCTCAATCTCTCAGCTCCTCGCCATTCCAACAGACTAGATGTCGCGGATTCAGTGCTCGTAAAAAGGATGAGGATTGACAAATAGGCTATGATCTGTGCTCGTTTCCCATTAGCTGTAGATGGCAGAGCTTTGTCAAAGCCGAAGTCCGCGTGAGCCACTCCTCCCACCCACTCCCTACTACCCTTGGTTGCTTATATCCATCTATCGCGGCAGTGATGACAGCTACAACCTTTCACCCTCGACGCAACGACGTGCCTGGCGGGTATCTTGCGGACAGTCAAGAAAACAGAGTCAGCATCATGTGCCCACTATTCGGAGAGCGCCCTATTTCGTCCATGAGATTGTTTGTTCTGCTGGACAGACCGGGGTCATTAGTTTTTTTTCTTACGTCATTTATTTTCTAGGAATATGTTTGTTGGTCCATTGTGCTGTGTAGCCTAAGCCAAGGCTGTTTGCAAAGCGTATTTTCGGTTGCCTGTAACTTTGGGAAATGTTCAATGACAGTATTATTGTAAAATATAAACATTCATTAAATATACAACTTCGTATTCAGTAACATAAAGCAGTAGGCCTAGGCTTAATATGTGTCATCATAGCTTTACAACATAGGCAGGGCAGGCCAATGTAGGTTTAGGCTAACATTATATTAGGACCACACCCTAGTGAAGAGGAAGAGGGAGAGACAGATATAAAGGGCATTTGAAAAGGCTTGGACAAGTCATGTATGCTTTCTGGTGTCGAGATACAGCACTCTCGTTAATAAATTATGAGACTCTTTTGGGAGCATGACTGACTTTCCACTGGATAATCCCTACCCCCCTCCCAAAAAGGAAGAAAAAGAAAAAGCTTTTTTTGAAAATGCTATTCATGTTTTGGTTCTTTTCATCTTGAGTTGGTTTATTCAATCAACAAACAGGGTTCCATGATGTGTGTATTTTTTTTTTCTTTTTTTACTTGATTGTTAGAATTTTATTCAATTTCTTCTTCAACATGGCATTAGTCTCTCATTGGTTTACGATTTACTAAACCTGTAGGTTAATAAAGATAGTGACATTTGTAAAATGTGTCTTTTTGGAGCATCAAGAGCATGATCTGTACCAAAATGTGTGCTTTACAGTGCATTTACAGTGACACACTCACTTAAACACAAACAGATATACTGATTACACAAGATAAAAAAATGGCGAGGTCTACACAGTCTCTCATACCGTATTCGGTAGCATTACAAACCCTGCCATACACAAAGACTGTTCAAGAAAGGTGGAGAAAGAAATGACCAAAAGTAAAACAGTGCATCTCATCATAAACCGGCTCTACTTGTTGTGTCAGCTTATAGACACAGATGTCTGCTTGCTTTGTCACTGAGTTATGGTTTGCCCTCAGTAAACATCATACTACTAATACAACTACACAGACAAAACATAGACAAAGACACATGCTACTGTAATTGCCTCTTTGTTGAAGGAAAAGAAAATTGGCAAGTATTTTTTATTAATCACCAATACATGAGTTGAATTTTTGATGAATCGCTGTTTACATGACTGGATACAGGGCGTAGCTGGCAATTCCACAGGTGTTGTTTCCATTGCGGAGAAGCCGCATGTATCCTCCCTCTCCCCACCCTGAGCCCCAGCTGAAAAGGCAAGAGGACAAGTACAGTAAGAGGCTGACTATTACCAAAGATCCTTAAATAATAACCGTCTTTGCTGTTACTGTCATGAATCTTAAGACCACAGAATGTTATTGATGTAGCACGTTAAAATGTTAGATGTATTTTTAAAACAAATTGCCCATGTCTCCATCTTGATCACCGCATTAGAGTAATCATATAGGAAACAAACAAGATAATTCAGAGATGTGGGAAATTCCGAGATGTGGGAGAAAAAGAGACAACAGCATTGTATAATGAGACACGGTGGTATCTGGTAGTGTGCCCACCTGTTTTTGATGATCCAGTAGTCCTTTCCTCCCTCTGAGCCATAGCCCACCAGCACCACGGCATGGCTGAGGCCCTGAGGGCTGCAGAGAGGCTCCTCATAGATCCCTGTCAGAGCAGTTTCAGAGAAATAATAACAGTTGTAAGAGTTCATTATTCTTAAAGCAACACAATGTGATCATTAGTATACCCCTTGATGTCAAATTTCAACATATGGATATGGCTTTACCAAGTGCGTCAAAACTGACAAAGAGGGTCATGCTCCTGCAGGGTATAGCAAAGTTGCAATATCAGGCATTCCAAACACGCATCGGTGTCAGAGGCGCTATTGTCCATTTTATAATTTTATAAACTAAGTGTATTATCAATATGTGTTTGAAGCTGTTACTTTGAAAGAGTATTGTGAAATGAACTAAATTAAATTATTATTGTATTGCTACACTATACAGTATGAGCTGTTCTATATTACAAATGATAATATAAGTGAATTTCCTTTTAATTTCTCATTTAATTTAATTTAATTTAATTTTATTTTATTAACCTTTTTATTGAATTAAACTTTGTGCTCAACACAAAGTAATATTATGTATTGAAAGAGTTTCGGTGTCATTGATTCTGTTCTGAGAAGCGTGGTGCACTTTATGGGGGGGATAACATACCTGAGCTATAAAACAGGAAGCTGGTGTGGTCAGCATCAATAGCAACTGTGATCGGCCCTATAGTTGCCACGGCATCAGCTAAGGCTTGTTCATCTCCAGCTGGTATGAACTTGTAATCAGTGATCTTGGCCACAGCCCTGGCGTTGTCATAGAAACAAGGCTGGGTATCCTAAAAAGAACCATTAAAAACCCTTTAGGAGCAACTCTCTATTAGACTGGGATGTTTAATGCAGAGCCAAACTAAAGAAAGACTTTAACAAATAGTTGAGTTAAAGTTGAGTTAAAAGTAAGCATTACTTAATTACATATTTACTAACTTATTTATTTAGTCTACTTTATTTTTTTATGAAGAAAATAATGCAGACGCTGAAAATACCCAAGTATCAACTCAACGCTAACCAACGATAAACCAATGAACATACCACCGATGTATAAGGGTACGTGTCAGCTGATTGCAGACCGTTTTTCACCACATAATCATAGGCGTTGGCCATCCAAGCACCACTGCAGCCATGTGTCCCAAATGACTTGGAGCAGTCGACCAGGTTTTGTTCGCTCAGAGACACCAGCTTGCCAGTCTTCTTAAATACCTGTCCCTCAATGGCCCCCGTAGTGCTGAATGCCCAGCAAGAGCCACAAAAGCCCTGTCAGAAAATAACAATCAGGAACTCAGAGCCTTCCTAATAAATAAACACGCATGACTGTCGTGATCATTTTTTGTTTGTTTTTTACACTTCATATGTAAGACTATTTAGGAAACTATCTTAACTTTACAACTCTACCTGGTCCTTGACTTCAGTGACGTAACCCATAGTTCTGTAATCTACGGTGGCCAGCCCCAGACGCTTGGCCCCAGCTCTGAGTTTACGCGGAGACACATCCTTCCCTCTTTTTGCATTCATCATGTCGATTTTGGCTCCCAGCAGACGCTTGTACTCTTGATGTGTCTGTGGACAAGAGAGGTAGTTAGATGAAAAAGAAAAACTAATTTAAAAAAAAGCCATTTCTCTGATGTCACAAATTAGCATTACACCAAAATGAATCTAGGCCAGAATTTAGCCATTTGAATAGTAAATGACATGTGGTCTTATCTTCTTGCTCTACGGAAAGTTCCAAAAGTCCATCATAATGTTCTTGAACTAGTTTGGGTAATTTCATTAGGACTCACCAGGTCTCCATATTTGTTCATGGCCATGGTGAACCCTTTGCTCCCTTGGAGGAAGTTCATGTTGTTGTCTTTGATGTACCTCAAGTGGCTCTCCCAAATCCCCTTTCTTTCAAAGTCATCCATCTACACACATCGATCTGAAATTTGAACAGGCAACAAAACCTCTGTGTGTGTGTGTGTGTGTGTGTGTGTGTGTGTGTGTGTGTGTGTGTGGGTGTGGGTGGGTGTGTGTGGGTGGGTGGGTGTGCGTGTGTGTACAGTTGGATTGTAATTGAATTTTTAACAAGGTCAGTATGTTGACTTGCCTCTTCATCATATGCCACCCCATTCTGCTGTTTCCACAATGTCCAATCGCTTTCCATTTCTTCATCTGAGTCGGCAGTGACGTTGTAAGGATCCCACAAAAGCAGGATGACCAGACATGCCCTGGTCAGGCCTCCAATCCAGCCAGCTTGAGACATAATTGATGAATTGTCTTTTTAAAGAAACTTTAATTCATGTCTATGAGTCAAATATGTGAGCACAAAACATCTTTTCAAAGAGCATAGACAAGTGTACACGCTCACATATTGATATTATGAATAAACGCATCACTTATAAACTTTCACTGTATTTCTTGTACTATTCTGAACTTTGCCATCTTCAGCCCTGTAAGTAGTATGAAACTAATATGATGACAAAAACCAAACACTCACCCATTTGAATGTATGTCCTGTATGGAAGGGCAGCAAATCAGTGTGTCTTCAAAAACATACAAAACGTCTGCTCACTCCTCCTTATATTCCCTTCAGTGAGGGGTGTGACCATGTGCCCCCGTCAACCCTAAGAAGATGTGATGTGATGAATTATGTTTCGTAACCTAAAGAGTGTACACTTAAGTTACATTTGGAATTAATTAACGCTACAACTATGAAAAATAGTGGAATAGCTCTGAATTAAATTTCCATGATATTAGATTCAGATTTGGACAATGGCTTTTTAATGTTTTGGGACTGCACTTTAGTGTGTTCCTCGCATTTGAAATGAACTTCACTTCAGTATATGGTTTATAGTGTTTATATCAGCAATAAATGAATTATGTAGGAGGTTTTAACTAACTGTAAGTGGAGAACTCATCTGGCACAACTCAATGTTTGAGGCATGTGTGTGTGATCAGTTTAATTGTCACCCTGCACCAAAAGGCTCACAAAATGTTTTATAGGGGTGTTTTGAAATCTGACATTCTCATTTCAAATGTGCTGTTGTCTTTTAACATGAGAGAAGACAACTTGCCAGAGTCAGTAAATGCCACCATCAAGACAGCTTTAAAGTCAATTAGAGGCACCAGCCGATGTAGTGCCAAAACCAACTGTTTGTTACATCACTGAGAAACAAGGGTACCCTGTTGAACCTTTAAAAAGCCTCATAGACCCTGAAAAAAATAGAAGACTATGAACAGTTGTTAGACAGATCGAGATTTATCTCCGGTATCGGTGTGGATGAGTCGAGCTGAAGAGAAGATTACACCTTCATAGTCAGGCTACGGGCTGGCAGCATTGACAACCCTGTAGCGTTCTGGCACAAAGCACCTGGGCAATGGAAGAACGAGACAAAGATCAACCTGTACCAGACGGGTGGAATGAAATGTGGAAATATGGGTCATGATCCAGACCATATCAACTCCATCTAACCAGCTGAAAAAACATGGAGGTTGCGTCGTCTGATGAGCATGCGTGGCTGCCAAAGCGATGAGCTCTTGTCTGCACATTAAATGCCAGCTCTCTTGATGCCACAGCTACAAGATGAAGGTGGAGGAACAGAGACATGTTTTGCCTGTTCAGCACTGTGGACATGTATTAGCACTCACAGGGCAATCATTAAGCAGCATAGAACAGGGAGATGCTCCAACTGACATCACTCCATCTGAGCATGACAGAAAGACCAGATCAGAGGAAAACAACTAACTAAAAACATACTGTAGGAGCGCAGCATGGCCGCCAAAACAAGCTGGAACTGAACATTGATTGCAAAATACACTTCATAATGCATAAACAGAGATACAAAACCCCTGGTGATGTTTGTAAGTCGCTCTTGACTGGAAAGAATTTGCAAGAACATGTTCAATGTGGGTGACTTTATTTAAGTTTGTTTTTACCTGTCTTACCGCCTGTGATGCATAGAATGTTTGAAAAGGACTGCAGCTCAAACTTTCACTTGAGGATGATTATAGCAATGTACGCTCCCTGGGATTAGAGTTAAGCTCTAGTAGTTCCAGAATCACACAAATATGTCGCTTTCCAAACAGTCTGTACTTATCTAAACATCTCTTGAGTGACTGCAGATTCAGGAAAAACCCAAACTTCTTTTAAGCCACGATTGACACCCCTAGTTTTTCGTGCCAGCATACCATTACTGTCTTGTGTCTGCCTTGAAACAGGCCAAAACTTGTTATTTTTCTGCTCTGAATCGTAATAAAAAAAGATGGTGTAACTGTGCAAATTCAGTTCAATGTAAGTGCATGGCAAACAGCCAGTGCTAGTCAGGTGTATTTGTCAGTGGCTAAAGAAAACAACCCACCTGTCCAAATGATAGCACCATTCTCAAGCATACGTTTGGTAAAAAATGATGTGCAGTGTGCTGGGACAACCCGGATAATAACAGTTTGTGATGAGATAATTATATGTGTGGAAAAGTTTGCCCTGCAGGCCATTAGAATGAAAATGACAGGTAAAATCGTGTGTAAAATATGTGTTTCACGCCAGCAGGTAAACGGGGTAGGCTTCTCCTCTCCAAAACGTATAATGGGCCTATAAAGACCAATTAGGGCCTCTAGATGTTAGTGTTTATTTGCTGCACATTCTTTCATTCTGTTGCAGTGTAAAATATAACACACAAACCATATTACAGTTTTAGATCAGGTTTACTTTATGTCAACACACAAAGACTCCTCACAAAACTTCTCAAATACAGCATATCGTTTCTTGGTGGACACAGGTGAATGAATAAAGATATTATCCACACCTTTATAAGAGAGTCACTGAAAATACCCATGTTTCACTGCACACAAGTATTCTATTAGGCTTACAGTACAAAGCTTCCTTTACAGGCATCAGACCAAGCATCTGGTGTATTCCAGGCATATGCACGTGCACTTTTAACACATCTCAATATAATGACAGCATCGACAGCGTCAAAGTTCATCAGTAGGCCTATTGCTTATCTCGTCAATGAATGGTTAAAGATGAACAACCCAAAACCTTGATCAAAGAGGATAGATGGCATAACATATTGTCATTTTTTAAAAATCCCATACATGGATATTTGCATGTCTTTCATGAAACAAGTATGACTCCCTCTACAATTCATCTCTGTTCATCTCTGCTCCAGCCACAAATGTGGCATATCATATACAAGAACCAGAGAGAGAGAGAGAGAGAGAGAGAGAGATTCAACCACCTTCAATATTCCTTAAGCCAACATAATTTACAGACAAGGAATATTAATGATAAAAACGACATTTTGTCCATATTCATCTACTGGAACAAAGGCCTAATTGTTTTTATTGCAATGGATATAATTGTAATTTAATGCAAACAGATTTGCAAGGATGTCTGAATGTTTAACGTTTAGAGGGGCTTAACTATTACTATTATTATTATTATTATTATTATCATTATTATTTTTATAGCATAGGGTAAGGGAACAAAATATAGGCTATAACGTCTTCTAATATTTTCTGTCATTTCCGAGGCTATGAAGGTGTTTATGTTGACATTCGAGCGGAGAGACAACACTGCGTAATAGCTGGTGGGCTTGTAATATTAGAGCGACGTCAACTGGGCAGGGTGGACAGCGAAATCCCTTAGACCGCCAGCGGTCCTGAAGTTAGCCGTCGGTCAACTGTCTTCATCTAGAGCAATGAATTGTGAATAGGACACGGAGAATGTCGTTCAAGGTGAGAGTCCCTTTCAATTTCTACATTCTGGTTTATGATAAACCGCTATGACGAGTTGGAACAGTACTGTAGCACTGACGAGCACTATACTTCGCAACTGACATGTCTTAGCTAAAGGCGAATTGGACAGCGTATTTTTCTGGCAGGAGCAAGTTCGCAATGACACCGGTGTTCACTGAGGACGAATATAAATCTTCATCTTTGTCTTCCGGACATATCAGTGTGCAGACAAATTACTCATGAACACAGTCAGCGCAGCCAGTTAGCTCTGCCAGGCGACCAGCAAACACTATGGAAGGGAACGGTGATATAGTGGGGAAAGCTCTCCTGTCGTGCTCTCTATTATGCTATGCTGCAGTGTTTTGCTATATTATACTCTCTAGAAATAAACCACATTGACGTTTGTGGATCGCCACAAACTGCTTATGTTGCCTCTGCATTTATCCATAAAATTCGATGTGAGGATGAATTTACATGGAATAGCAGGTTCGTCTGTTTTGACTGCGCTGCATTAATGGCCAATCAAGTGCCCGGTGGCTGGTGCGCGGGACTGTGTGTGCACATATAGGCTGCCATGACATGTCTATCAGTGCACTGCACTGTGATGGCCATATGTGACATCTAGATATATGTATATGTTTTGCAGAAAGAGACGCCCCTCGCCAACGCAGTATTTTGGGCAGCACGGAAGGGAAACTTGGCTCTGCTTCAGCTGCTTCTCAACAGTGGACGCGTGGATGCCGACTGCAAAGACTGTGTATGGCCAACAGAGCACTTATGACAAGGCAGTGTGTCTCTCTGTATGTGTGTGTCTGCACATTTGCAGTGTATGATTGTGAACCCACCCTATTGAGTGAGAATTTTTGAAAAACAAGACATATCATTGATCATTTCTCATTGACTGTATCCTCAGATCCCTTAAACAAACTGACTGCCTTTGTGAGAATTCGGATTGTATAGCTACATGTTGAATAGGCTACTCTTCATATTAATGCTTGTTAGTGTATAGCAATGGTTTCCAAAGTTTATTTTTGATGTGGCCCACTTTGACAATGAAAAACAATTGCACCCCTACTCCTGTTAACACCACCACCACTATTCAAAGCCTCGTCACTCACACATCACCTATTTGCTCCAGGATCCTCCGAGAACTCAAGTGCAGTGATTTTGAGAATTTGTTTTCAACTTCCTGGGAAAATGGATTTTCTACATAGTAATCACTGCTATAGATTTTCTAGTAACGTATTCAGGAGACTGATGATGATGTTGTTGATGACGTTGTACACCCTCTCCAGTTTGGCACCACGGCTCTTATGGTTGCCTCATACAGCGGACACTATGACTGTGCCCGGGAGCTCATCATGCAAGGAGCTGATATCAACTTGCAAAGAGAGGTATTCAGACCATTCACGTCACACTGACCGACTGACACTCTAGGCCTCCAATCATAGTGGTTACCTTAAACCAATGGAGTGGGAAAATACAAGCCAGAGGGAGATGTCAGAAGGAGATTAACTGTTAATTTATGCAAAACAAATAGTTCAACAAAAACATAATTTACCCTAGTAATTGTCGGTGTCAAACAGTTAGGTGTATTTTGATTTACTCAGATTAGAGGCTTCCATCAGATTTACCATGTAGCGAAAAGGCATTTCTCTTTTTCAACTGTCAGCTACTTCCAAAACATTGCTGTTCACTTCCTGGAAAGGTTACCTGTTGAGCCATGCAAGGAGACCTAACAGCATGTCATTGCATTATTAATGTGGAAAATATTCCCTGACTGCTATAGATCAATGTTAATATGATTCTGTGAAGACTTACCATCATAAAAAGCAATGACTTGAAGTTCATGGTGCAAATATACTTGGAAGATAATTGGTGCAATCAGTTCAACATTTGGCAAGTGAGGACCGAGGGCTAAATTATATATCATCCTTAGTGTGCCTGTCTCTTTGATGCCTGGAACGCCAACTGATGGTGCTGTCTATGTGTCTTCTACTTTGATCTAGACAGGCTCTACTGCGCTCTTCTTTGCTGCCCAGCAGGGACACAATGACATTGTCAAGCTGCTGTTTGAGTTTGGGGCCTCCACAGAATTCCGGACCAAGGTACTCAGAGTAGCCTGCTGTCATTCATGTGTCAACCTGTGCAGACAAACTGGATAATGAAAGAGAGCTTGACTGCGTGGGAGGGATCGGTGTTAAACCCCTCCGTCTTCATGATATCTAATAAGCTACTAATTATCTCATTGCCAGCCATGGCAACAAAATTAGGTGATAATGTCCTCACTAAAAATACATTTTGGTTTCAAGGTATCACAAGACTAAATCCTGCTAAACAAATACAGATATTTGATATATGGTGTGCTGTAGTCTCCGTAGCACGTTTGAACATTTCCATGCTGTGCAAATTCTTTAATTGTATTGTTTGTATAAAGACCACAATGCATCTCATAACTATATCTACTTTACAGGATGGAGGCACAGCCCTTTCCGCCGCTAGCCAGTATGGCCACAGCTTAGTTGTTGAGACCTTACTGAAGAATGGGGCGAATGTCCATGACCAGCTAAATGTGAGTATTTCCTGCATACGGCTGTCTTCTACGCATTTCTCAGTCGCATGGGATACTACCATGATTTCACAACTATTACCTGCGACTTATACATTGATTTGGAAAAATTCTTCAGCTATGAGGTTAATACAGGGGCAGTTAATATGGAATTGATATGGTTTTGTTTCTTTGACCTTCCATAAAACGCTGTCCTGCGGCTTATGCACAATGCGGCTAATACACAGGAAAATACTGTAAGCATGTTCATGAATAGAAGATCAGTTTCTCTGTGGTTGCTCTGATAGTGGGGCATTACAGTGAGCTTGACAGGGATTGGGATTTAGAGAGGATGGCTGGGCCTGGGGTAGACCCATGGAAAAGGGGCTTTAAGGGTGAGGTGCAAGCAGATGAAATCAGGCCACTGTTGTCCTGTGGATATCCCCTGTAATCTTACGGTACTTCAGTGGCTTGCCTGGAAGAGAAACATGTTTCTGTGGAGCGTTTCTGTGTGTCCACCTTTCTGGCCTATTTTATCCATTGCGCAATATGCACATAATACACAAAATTACCTATAGTAATCGTAATCTTTAGTAAAGTGATTAGTTTGATAACTATTCAGAATAGCATCACTATAACCTTGTTATAAACTCTGACTGCCCAAAATGCTGAAGTAAGATTTTTATTGGAGACTGAAAATGACTAAATGTAAATCAAACGAGACTTTATTTTTTTGCCGGCATCATTTCATAATAGTCAACAGCAATTAAGCAAGTTAGTGAGCTAAGTCTGTTTGATTGGCAAAGACTAGCCTCAGGTCACAAGCTAGTATTATAAAGAAGCGTCATGTGATCTCATTTTGACAGCAAGTCTATTTATCTTCAAATAAGTGCCGGGGATAGAATTACATGTCTTCCTTTGAAAGTGCAATATATGCACCCCCTACGTCTATCTTCTTGGCTGTATACAGAATTGTAAGTTCTGTCTAACAACCTTCAACGTAAAACTACTCTTACAAGCACCTACCCTTGAGAAACTCCTCTGCTATTTCTACCACCGACACCAAGCAGTGTTCTCATGAGGATCTCCCAGACTGTGACTATTTTTAAATGTTCTGTTGGTCAACACACACTATGTATGACTAGCTGCATCGGGATATCTCATTTCAGGACGGAGCCTCCACTCTATTCCTCGCTGCCCAACAAGGTCATGTGACAGTTGTGCGTCAGCTGATATCATCTGGAGCCAAAGCGAACCACCTGCGTGAGGTGGGTGGATAGCCCCCATGACCCCTCACCTGTCTCACTGGTGTCACGCAATGCATTACTTCATTAAGATTATCTAAGAAGAGACTTGCAATAAAATAAGGAGATTTATGATGGTGCAATTCCATCATTCAGTTGGCCTTGTCTAAGCACTGCAAAATGTTACGTAATGTCTGACTTCAGTTGATAAAAAACATTTCTGTAATTACATTGAATTTACTGTGTTAACCGTCATACACATAAAGACACTCACTCATGCACAAGCTCATATGTATTTCTTTACTCTGTGCTGGCACAGGGAGTCATTTAAATAGGGTGCTTGCACTGAGCATTTACCCATGCGTGCCATAAAGCTTACTCCATGTCCCATACTTTTTGCTCTGCCTTAGGATGGCACTGCCCCCTTGTGGATGGCAGCCCAGATGGGCCACAGCGAGGTGGTGAAGGTCTTACTGCTGCGTGGAGCAGACCGCGACACAGACAGAATGGTAAACACTCTCAGTCATAACATCACAAAAGTACTGCGAGATTGTTTGCACCAATTTTGCTAGGGGTTAAATGGTTTAAATTATGTTCATTCAATCATTTGCTTGTTTCCAATCTGTTTCCTTGTGGACTATTCATTCGTTTGTGGATCCTGTGTCTGTTAAAAGGATGGTTCCACGGCCCTGTTCAAGGCTGCATTCAAAGGACATAATAAAGTCATTGAGGAGCTTCTGAAGTTCTCCCCCTCCCTGGGCCTCTTGAAGGTTGTACCTACTGTATATATTTTAATCTCATACTGTAAAAGCTCTATAATTAAGACACCAAAGCATGCAAACTAGTTGTAGAGTTAATCACTCTGGTAGCTGTCATATTTGTGGTACAGTATACAATTAAGATAAGAACAGTTATAATGTCGTAATATATCTCTAACAATACTTAAACCTAATTATCAAGAGCAAGGTGGATCTGGGTGAAGTAAATGAGTAATTGCATTGGAATAAGTCATTTTGCTTCTATCATCATTGCAGAATGGTTCAACTGCTCTTCACGCAGCTGTTATGGGGGGAAATCCTAAGACTGTATCACTTTTGCTGGAAGCAAATGCAGATCCATCTTTACCAAATAATGTGAGTTTCACAAATGTTAAATCTGCTTCAGAGATTATAGGGACACTTATTTATCAAGGAAACTTAGAAAAGTATGACATGCAATGAAAGGGTGAGAAATAAGGATGCACACTGTAGGAAATATTGTCAAAAGAAGAAAGATTATTGCTGCAAAGCCTTAATTGACCAATTGTGTCAGTTTTTATTTTTAATTTGCTGTTTTATTCTTGACAGAATAATGATCTCCCGGCCGATCTTACTAAGAACGACAGAATCCTTTGGCTTCTACGACCAAACATCGCCAATGGAAGTTGATGACCATTTTACCCTGGTCCTCTCATTTGACCATGGGTGTCCTGAGAATTATGTACTTCCTGCCAGAGGTCAGATAGCAAAGCAGTTTGGATATTTCAGTGATATTTAAGAGGATATATTTTATGGTGCTTGTTTGCAACTGAAGCTATGAATTTAAAAAAAACTTGGTCTCTCAAGCCTGTCTGAATGAGATGTCTACAATCAGCGCAATTTTTGGTTGAACTCAGTATTAAATTAACTGTAGGCTATCATACTTCTTGTAGCAACAACTTCAATGAAACCAATTCTTAACAAACAAGTATTGCCTTAATTATCATATTTTTGCTGTATGGTGGATATGTTACTTATATTGCTAAAATGTGTTTCATATGGCATCAGTTGTTGGGTAATGAAGAGACCTTGTTACTGTAAATAACAGGGTTATTATAATAAAAACAGTTTACCATCATGAATGACATTGAGGTTGTTTTGCCTTTTCTTTTCCAGTGAATTGTTCTGGATGTTCTGTATTTGTGCTGTTAAAGGCTATATTTTGTCCTTCTTGTTTAGGCTATCCTTTGTTTCAAAAAGTTTATTTTTTGGTTACTTATGGAATAAATTTGTGTTCATGAAATTCATTCCTTTAATCTTCTGTCTTTGAAAAGAAATATTCATAATGGTCGGAACAACTTGGTGATATTGCCAGTTTTGTCCACGGGGAGCAGCATTGTCAGAAAACTTTTATTAAGTTTCGGTTGTTGTCTATAGCCTACTGGTGACAAACTACATGCGAGACTACAACTCAGTGCCAAATTGATCAAGAGCAGATGTAGCCTACCTCGCCTTGGGAGAGTGTTGAATGGGTTGGCCACACCCGCACAACTAGCCTACTGTTGGAGCGCCTGCTGTTCACCCGTGATGCTTGGTCATCCACATCAACCCCTCCCACATCACTCACCGTGAATTTGTGACGTTGACAGCAAACTCGGAAGCAACGCTGTAAACAGGGAGAGAAACAATCTTTTTCCCCCTTCAGAATAGATATTTGTGTGTAGCCATGTAAACGTAATTATTGTTAAAAGACTTAACGCATTTAAGGTACATACTTTCAGTGGTCTACAGGTAGAATAATTTAATTTATATTACAGTCTACGCAGAATGGCCAATAAATCCAACAACCTACAGGTAAGTACAGGTAGCCTACCTATGCAGTCCGATTATAATAGGCTAACACTTGTAATACTTATCTGATCTTGTTCAAAAGAAACAGGCTAATCCTAGCGTGATGTCGTGTCCAAATTGTTTTATGGGCCTCTATAATAATGTCCATATTTTTAAATAATGTTTAAAACGGGGGTTTTGGTAACAGCTCCAAACAAGGAAGCACGTAGCCTAGTTAAAGGCGAGGAGTCTGGGTAATTCTTAATTACAACCATCTTTTGCTGAAATGTATCCTTATGACAAGTTTATGGTATTTTCCAAATCAATGGTGTAAGATTGGATTTTTAAACAGGGATTACTGAAATTGGCAGACAATAGAAGTTTAAAAGTCAGTCTGGAAAGTTGACATCATAGTTCTCGCCATGCTTATCTGACAACACAATCCAACCAATGACAGTGAATAGCATCCAGTTCAACAAGGTGTCAGTGGTATGATGGGCACACCCCTTTCTTTTGTCACAGTGGTTTCTTTTTTCCACACAGAAAGCCATTGACCTGGCAAGCAAGGCATCAGAGGAGGACAAGGCAAAAAACTATGAGGAAGCCCTGCGTTTGTACCAACAATCAATACAGTACTTTCTCCACGTGGTGAAATGTAATGAGTATAGGCTGCTGCCACTTTACTCCAAGTACACGTCAAACACATAGTAAAACTCAGTAACATGTACTTCACCATATCATAAATCTTAAATGATATTACGAATAGGCTACTGACTATAAAGATCCAGTGTTAAATACCAGTTTACGTTAACCCTACTTATGCTTAAAATTAATTGATTGTCCTACCTCACTTTAGTTAGGTCCAAATTAACTCGTTATTTATTTATGATTGGACGAGAGTCCAGTTCGGCCCCTGGCCTTATGCCCACGGGTCTATCCTTTACCATCCTCGTTCTCACTTGTGCCATATTGCTTAAATATAAATCGGAAGGACAAGCATAATGTGATGCACTTCCATGTCTTGCAGATGAGGCTCAGGGAGAGAAAGCCAAGCAGAGCATCCGGGCCAAGTGCAAGGATTACCTGGAACGCGCAGAGGAACTGAAAGGACACCTGAACAAGAAAGAAAAAGACCCTCCGTCCAAACCTGTGAAAGAGTCAGACAACAAAGGGTGAGGGAGACTTTGTGAAACTGGCACAAAATAGAACATGGGCTGTATACGGACAGATACCAGACCATTTTATTCACCATCGACTACTGTGAGGTTTTCCATCCAGAATAAAATTGCCGACCCATTACTCTATCCTACCCATTTCCTCCACATCTTATATGACATTGTTCTATGACGGCATGACGACTGATTTAGGTAAGCTCTTTGCTTGTGACAAAATAGCAGCTTAATAGGGCGTGTTTGTAAGGTGTGGCTACAGAGCACAGGCAGAGAGCATTTATGTTCATAACAGATCTACACCACTTGAAAATCAGGATTATGAGCTATGGAACCTAATGCACATCTCTGATGGTCTGTCTTTATAAACCATGCTGACTCATGGTTGCTGTCATCTGTCTCCGTTTAGTGATATGGTAACTTGCATGGCTCTTTGTGCTCGCCAGTCTACACCACAAAACCATTCCTTTGCATTAGCTGAGTATTCTCTAGTTATTTTTTTTTATGGATATGCAGTCGGAATTGCTGACTGGTTTCAGGGCCTTGGCTTCATTAGACAGTCGAGCAGTAGCTTTCCCTGTGATCAAATAACCCCATAAAAATTACCTCTAATCAATGTGCTTGTCATTTGAGTCAATAATGCTTATTGTCTGTCTACTGGTTCATTGGCTTCATTCATGCAGCAGAAATCATGGTTTGTCATATCTGAGGCATAGACTGGTCGAGATGCATATTGGTTGATTATTATGGCTCATTAAACTGAGAACATGTTACGCCTTTACAGAACTGACAGTGATGGGGAGGACCAAGAGAAAAAGAAGTTCCAAAATCAGCTTCAAGGTAAAAAAAAAAACCAATGCTCCTTTCACTATGATGATTACATATCATCCATAATAGATTATAACATTCTTTTTTCTCATCAAAATAAAGATAAGCATTCGCAAGATCATGGATTAGATTCTAATTCAGATACAACTGTGTCCAAATCCAGAAATACACCACACTAAAATATTTTTTTACTTGTGTGGTGTCCATGAAAATAATGGCAATAGTAAAGACAATTTCAAAATGTGTACTTTCTTCTATATGGATCTGCAATCCTCAACATGCAATACTAAAAAGAATACAGTTCCTATGCACAGCCCTCTAATTTTCAGGTGGTGGTGATGTGCAGTTGTTAATGAAATCCAGAAAAGTGTAAAATCACCGCACACTGGTCAACTCGAATTTGCTGATTTCTTTTTAGTGAACAACGTGTTTCGCCATTGCTTCATCAGGTTCACTCTTCCAATATTTGTGAAAATATGATTCATTGTGATAAGGCGCTGGTACACTAAAATGGCAAAATCTCAATTGTGTCAAATTGTTTTTTTTTTTTGGTGTTGCAATGTCTTAACCGTTATTTTCATTAAATAAATGGCTTGTTTTTAGATTGTCACCAAAGTTGTGGTGATTAATTAGGTGAACTCTTGTTATCTGTAGGTGCAATTGTCATGGAGAAGCCAAATATAAAATGGGACGATGTGGCTGGTTTGGAGGGAGCTAAAGAGGCATTGAAAGAAGCCGTCATTCTCCCCATCAAGTTTCCTCACCTATTTACTGGTATATCTCTTTATGCTTAAATGCCTGTATGCTTTTCTACATGCTGTCATTAGTCTATTTGTCATGTAGAATTTCACAGAATCGTTCACAGTCTATCTTCATTTTAACCATTGATTTCTTACCTATCTTGACCTCAAGGGAAAAGGACTCCATGGAGGGGTATCCTGCTCTTCGGCCCTCCTGGAACAGGGAAGTCTTACCTGGCTAAGGCTGTGGCCACTGAGGCCAACAACTCCACCTTCTTCTCCATCTCTTCCTCAGACCTGGTGTCCAAGTGGCTCGGAGAGAGTGAGAAGTAAGCGTTAGATACCTGTAGAGGGACATAGGTGTTTGGGTTAGGGTAGATGGTGACATGAATATGAGATAGGGTTGTTGATAATCAACTAATAAACTAATCAACTTGCAATAATGTTTATTCTACACATTATCTCTCTCTACAAAATGAGTAGAAGTACCTTTTTAATATGGAACCTCATTCCCATACACTCGCTCTTTGTGTTCAGATTGGTGAAAAGCCTATTCAGCATGGCCCGTGAGCACAAGCCTTCCATCATCTTCATCGATGAGATTGACTCTCTCTGTGGCTCAAGAAGCGAGAATGAGAGTGAAGCTGCTCGTCGTATTAAAACAGAGTTCCTGGTCCAGATGCAAGGTGAGCTAAGATACCATAGGAATCTTTGCTCCTTGAGAACTCCTGTCCTATAGTATTGACAGATGCAGTGGTGATTCTTAGATAGTCTTCTCTGCAGTGTAGCTTAAAGGGATATTCCGCCATTTTTGGAAATACGCTCATTTTCCACCTACCCTCGAGCAAAACAATCGATATTTACCTTGCTCCCGTTCATCCAGCCATTCTGTGAGTCTGGCGATACAACTTTTAGCTTCAGTCTAGCATAGATCATTGAATCGGATTAGACCATTAGCTTCTCGCCTGCTAGCTTCATGTTTAAAAGTGACTAAGATTTCTGGGAATTTTCCCATTTAAAACGTGTCTCCTCTCAAGTTAGAAAGTGCAATAAGACCAACTGAAAATGAAACCTGGCGTTTTTCTAGGCTGATTTGACATGGAACTACACTCTCATCTGGCGTAATAATCAAGGCAACTTGCAAACGTACCATAGGCGCAGTGATATCGTACGCAGCATCTGAAAATAGTCCCCATAGACAACAAGCAGTAGTAGTGCCAGTAGTTTGCAAGTTGCCTTGATTATTACGCCAGATGAGAGTGTAGTTCCATGTCAAATCAGCCTAGAAAAACGCCAGGTTTCATTTTCAGTTGGTCTTATTGCACTTTCTAACTTGAGAGGAGACACGTTTTAAATGGGAAAATTACCAGAAATCTTAGTCACTTTTAAACATGAAGCTAGCAGGCGAGAAGCTAATGGTCTAATCCGATTCAATGATCTATGCTAGGCTGAAGCTAAAAGTTGTATCGCCAGACTCACAGAATGGCTGGATGAACGGGAGCAAGGTAAATATCGATTGTTTTGCTCGAGGGGAGGTGGAAAATGAGCGTATTTCCAAAAATGGCGGAATATCCCTTTAAATGTTATCCGATTGCTGTTAGCTGTAGCTCTGTAGCCTAAATATAAAATGCATAAATGTTAATAGCTTGCATGTTATTTTATCACTTTGGATAAATGCGTCTGCCAAATACTTGTCAATGATGCATTGCATTCAGATGGTTTTGTATGTATATCACTTCTAACTAGTCCACCTCCTTTTTCCTTTATAGGTGTTGGAAATGACAATGATGGCATTCTTGTTCTTGGAGCTACCAACATCCCTTGGTCACTGGACTCTGCTATTAGAAGAAGGTTAGGATAAGAAAAATAAAACCGCATAATAACCAATATAAGATCATCATCTGGTCATAATAAAGGGAGAGTGACTATAGTATATTATTACATGTGTGTTTTCATGAGCATGAACGCTCATTCAGTTGTGTGTGTGTGTGTGTCTGTGCTTGTGTCTGTGGCTTAGGTTTGAGAAACGCATCTACATCCCTTTGCCTGAAGCGCATGCCCGCTCCAGTATGTTTAAGCTAAATTTGGGCACCACCCCCAATGACCTGAATGAAGAAGACTTTGTCACTCTTGGGCGTAAGACAGAGGGCTACTCTGGTGCCGATATCAGCATCATTGTTCGAGATGCCCTCATGCAGCCTGTCCGCAAGGTGCAGTCGGCCACTCACTTCAAACGGGTAAGGAGAAAGAACTTCGCCATAGTAACTTGATTAGATAGCCATAGCCCCTACCTGAGTATTTCACTTTGAGACATAGTGAACATGTCAACATTTTTGGAAATTAGCTTATTCACTCTCTCCCCCTAAGAGTTATTTAAGATGACACATAGCATAGCTTAGCATAGTTCATTGAGGTATGCAGTTCCAACAATCCACAAGTGATTTAAGAACTCCACCATGTTACCATTTACATGTTTTTTTCTCCACATATAGCAAAGAATACACCTTTTGGGGGATGTTTATAGCAAAACAAAATTATTGATTTTTGAAATAACATGTATTTATCCTTGATATAAGCAGTTAAATGTTTTCTTCAATTTTGAATTACCACTAACACATACCACATCCATGATACCAGGTACGTGGAAACCAGTGGAACAAACCAGATGTGGTGGTTGATGATCTGTTGACCCCATGCTCTCCTAGTGACCCCAATGGCATAGAGATGACCTGGATGGACGTATCAGGGAATGAACTTTTGGAACCTGTTGTTAACATGGTAAAAAATAATTACAGATGCCTTTTTCTCATATACCCAACGAAGTAGTCGAGTTAGAAACAAATTCTTCATGACTGCCTCTTTTAACAGAAGGACATGCTAAAGTCACTTGAGAGGACCAAGCCCACTGTGAATGAGGATGACTTGGTGAAGCTTAAGAAGTTCACAGAAGACTTTGGTCAGGAAGGCTAATTACCGGCAGAGGATATGACACCAAAGCAATACTTGTGTGACTTACATCCGTCTTATCTTTGTCTTCTATCATTCCTTCAGTGTTTCCATATACATCTGAAAGTGCCAAAGGCTGTTTCCTTGTTCTATTGTATAAACAATGTTGGGAAGTAAAGTCATTGTAGTGGGATTATGTATTTAAAATACAAGCATGAGTAACTTGTTTAAAATACAAGGATGTTATGAGTGACATAAGTGTTTATATTTAGTTACATTTTTAAACGGGTATTCAGAATGGTAACTTTAATGTAGGCTTAGACTTTTCAAACCATGTATGCATCTCATTGGTGCCTCCTCTTTCTCTCTAGTTACACTGATACCATACAAAACCCCCTTTGGAGAATGTAAAATCAGTTTTGTTGCCAACCAATGGGGCCCATTTTAGACCATTATAGGTTCTGGTTCAAGGACATGAGTTCCACAGACAATAAAATATAAGACAATTCTTAATGTGACCTCCCCAACACTGTACCCATAACACTGGCAGTTTACATTTAATTGTATAGTCATCTGTTACATAGTTCAGTCTCTGTCATGCACACACACACACACACACACACAATATAGTAGAATCTTGAATGACATGGGGGTTTTTTTATCTTCAAATTTACACCTGTATGTGCATTTAAATTATCATGAGAACTGAAAATGTCATCTTTTTTTTTTTTTTTGGAAAACAAGCAATATACAGTCAATCACCAGGAAATGGTTCTCCATCACTTTCATACATGTATTCATTTTATTGTAATGTTAACTTTGAATAAAATGACAATAAATTATTGACTTGAAATCCAAGACCTTTGTAAATAATAACAATACATTTTTGTGCAATGTAGCATGTATGTTAAAAATCCATCCTCAAGAGAATCATCAGAAATGCCACTCAGAAGATATTACATTACATATAGTATAAGCAGAACAAAGTAATGAACTTCTATCAGACTGCTGGCCCTCTGACCAGTCATCTCGTAGGGGACAAAATATCTTAGTATAGACCTCTGAAGTTCGCCTACAAAAAGGATCCAAAGCTGCCATCTTTGCCCATATAAGGAGATCCGGGAGTTAATTGAAGCTAACTGCCTATGGCAAGTTGCATTGTAAGTTAGCTCTGGGGTAGCGAAGATCAAAGTGTGCCATCTTCACCTATCGAAGATCACAGTATGCACTTGAAGGCAGAGGACAAAACTTTGTAGCGCAAAACGTCTGCTTTTCCAATTTCTTCGTCCCAGTGAGAGTGTAACAGGTGCGATAATTCAAAATCCCCATGTTATTTTCCCATAGAAAAAATCTTGAGATACCGGATCTCCTTATTTGGGCAAAGATGGTGGCTTTTTTGTAGGCGAACTTCAGAGGTCTATTGAACATGGTCAGTAACTCATTTAGAAGGGAAAACAAATTATGTGGAAAACACAAAGCAAATAAATAGCTTCAATGACAAATAATTCATTTGTGAAAGTGCATGGCGATTTGAATGGAAGAAGTCCTGATCCATCATTTATAATAGCTGGATGCCCTGAGGCTACTGAGTGAAGTATGTGAGTAAATTACCTATAGTTTCCCTAATTACCCTTCATATTTGTGCATCTGTTTGTACATATCGGAGACAATAAATAATGACACATATTCTGAAAGACACAAGGTGATGAAATGTTCTGACCAATCCCAAGTCTTGGATATTTGATATAGATATATACACACACAGATAAATGGTCGATCAGAGTCTAATTATTGATCTTATGGAGTGTAAAATCTACTGCACATATCAGAAAAACATTTAGAACATGACAAGAATAACATAAAACTAAATTCTTATTATGAACACATCAGAAAAGAAACATCCTGGAGTTAAAACTGAATGAGGAGGGTGTGCTTGGGTGTGTAAAAGTTTAAGAAAGTGCAAAGCCACAATTGCCAAAACAGGGAGACCCTGAAGGCACCAATACTTACATACTAGACCAATAATCAAAGAAGTTGATATCTACCCATATTGTGTCAAAGGAGGTTTCACCTATCTGAAACTCTGATTCCATCATGGTGACTCAAAGTGGGCCTTCATGAAAAATCACATTAAGACTTCATCTAGCCCATATCAAAATGAATACTCATCAATACATGAATCTAAATAAAATATTGTTCCCTTCATCATTATATTTGGTTAACATAGTTATTTTCATAGATGTGTAACTTACTTACTAAGAAGCCTGACATAAAGTGAGGTACAGGGGATAATAGGTCTTTGGTACAAAGACAGAAAGGTTAGTTCACACAGATACACTTCAAAGCCCAACTAAAACAAGGATAATAGCTATTATATTGCAGTGATACTGCAGTTAAACCTTCACTTGGACAGCTGCCTTAACAATATGTGATCTGTGGAGTAAGAAATCTTTACATGAGTTTGGGAGCAACATATTAGAACACAGAGAAGAGAGATCCAAGAGCCAATCCAGTCGCAGCACCTGCAAGCATGCCCAGCGCTACATCACCTGCGTCGTCACGGCGACGCTCCTGGACAACGACGTGGTTGACTCCAGGAGGAGGGTAAGCTCCTGTTTAGCAGACAAAAGCATCATAAGTCATGTACTGCTATTTACATGCAGATCGACTACATTACAACACATTCCGATTTCCACTTCCAATGATTTGAGGAAAAACAGTAAACAGGAAAACTTGAGCGGACAAAACTTCACTTCATTAGTTTTTTTTTTTTTTGTCTTCCCATAGTTTCAAGCCATACCTTGATACTGGTATGGGTAAGCAACGGTGTAGTATTGACCATCAGGAGAATAAACCATTTGGGTGCCATGTGGAGGAGGCTGAGGGACATAGCCTCCATATTGGTCTGGACAGTAAACCTGTTCAACAGAAATTATAAAAAGTTTACCGACAAAATACTATGGATACCAAAATAGTGTTATGAATAACTTGTCAGTTCCTGAAACCAAATAAATGGTGAAAATGTAACACTAAACCACTAAACACTAAAAATGTAACAGTAAAATGTAACACTAAGCTTAAAATAACGGCAATTGATACCTGAGAGGCTGGGGCACACTCAGAGTATGGCGGAGGGGCCGTGGCAACAACCTCCTCAGCCATGCCAATCTGGGGTGTAGCCACAACCTAAAATAAACCCAATACACAATGTCAACACTGTTGTTTAGGAACACACAATAGTCAAATTACCTTTATGGTGGCCAAATGCTCATGCCCTAACATAAGCAAAAGTTACTGACCAAAGCATAACACAAGGATGTACAGCTGTTGAAGGGATTACTGTACATATGATTAAGTGGTTAACCCTTTATGTTGCAGATACAATCACTCACCGTGTTAACTCTAGCATCCTGGAGAGCCATTGTCCATGCCCTGTGACAAAGAAAATAGTCAAGACAAAACCTCAGATGTGGTACCTCACTCTCTCACTTACACAACTGTTGACATGATTTACCACCATAATGTTTTCCAATGAAGGCATGAATGTTGTAATACTGATTGTCATTCTGTACTGTGCTCAGACAGTACAGAAGGACAGTCTGATATTTCTTAACTCCTCATGACTCACTTCCACTTTCACCACTAGCCTGCCAGAGGTGAATACAACATGGAGAATGAAATAGAAGCTATAGCATCTGTAGTACAGTTAAATTCTGTAACTTATTTGACAATGACAACTGTGTGAATGGTCATGTGATTAGTATGAACATGTGATCCACACTCCTATCTCCTCTATCTATCTATCTATCTATCTATCTATCTATCTAGCATCCATAGTGAAGAAAGTTCTGGAATTGCAAGCGTGAGTCTGGACAAAGATCATATTAGTTTTAAATTGAAAATGAAATGGTGTGTGGAAGTAGCCAAAGTGACTTACAGAGAATCATCAGAGCTGTCTGCACAGATGCTGATAACCCGTCCATCTCTGCAGACGATCTGCAGAAGGGAATCCCGACCCTTGCCCTCAGGTGGTGTCAATTCTGTAAAGAGAGAGAGAGAAAAAAAAATTGAGAATTATGCAACAAAAGTCATTCAGGTGATGTAATACAAACACAAATATACAGCACCATGAAGGTAAGGCTTCCAAAAGTTCAAACAATACTAAACTCTACAAGAGAAAGTAGAAAATTGAGAAAACAGAATTTGGTTCAGTATACTTGACTGTATGTTTTCAACTTTTAACAGTTCAGATACATTGTTCTACATTGATACGCAACTGTAAGCAATACTGAGTATCAATAGCAAATGTCTCCCCACCTCGACATGCATTTGCATTGCGGATGTTTATGCAGTCAATTCTCATGTGTATCTCATCCTCCATGTCACGTCGCTGCTGGTCATCATAGAACACAAGCCTTCCATCAGACCAAAGGTCAAACCAATTCTTTTTCCATCGCCGCAAGATGGTGCCTGTAAAGTTTGACACATTTTAATTTGACTGCTCAACCAAAGTGAGTCTGGTTCCTTTTGGGCCCATCATTAGCCCATCCCATTAACCACTTCAACAACACACTGTTAATTCCTCCTACCTTAGTGTGCAACAGATTTGTATGCATCAAGGCCATATGTGGAAGAAACCAATATGTTAGGGAAGGGTGTGACTTTATGAGATACAGTCTATGACACAGGCTATATGATTGTTGTGTTTGTGATTGTTATGATTGACTCATAATATAAAATTACAATATCAGTAATACAATCATTTAAATAGCATTTCATATTTTTTTTTAAATCCATATATAAAATCTGAGTGGGCACGTGCCCACCGGGCTTTTCCAGGTACATTGCCACTAGCTGTCTATGATGTTTGTTGTTTGGTACTTACTTTGGTACCTTAGCACCTTAGTAGAACGCCAATCCCTTTTTAACACTTGTGAAAGTGAGATGCAAATACACACTTTGCTTTAAAGAAATAGCCTACAAGCATTGATTGCTTTGCAAGATACCTGGAAAAGGGTATTACTATATTAGCCATGTCACAATCTGTTTAGTCTGGCATATGGTCTTGATAACATGACATCCTATTTAAAATTGATGGGGAGCTATACTTCTATCACAGGTTATAAAGCGAAACACTCAATTTAACATTATGGTGAATGCAGAGAATTAATCTCGGCATTGAAAACACATTAAAGTGTGAGCTTTCTGAGCTACCAAAGCTAATTTAATAAAGTCTGAAAATGCCCCCCACAAATTGGCTACTGCTCACGTTCAAGGTCTATGCTACAGCAGTGTCCTCAATAACTGCATTCCATCACTTTCGCCTGACTTTAAGTTGGAAGTTGAAAAAAATAATATAACCTTATTCAGATGTTACTTTATATGCATACTTACTCTGTCTATGAAGCCATCCACTTTTCACAAGAGCCATCCTGGATCTGGGCGCAACGCTGTTATGGTAGAAAAACAAAAAGTTAGATGCGACCCATCCTGTATCATGCATGCGGGCTGAAGTTAAAATTCAGTCTGAGCAAAGTTAACGGAGAACCAGTGACCCAAGAAAACAGGCTTATATCCAGCCCCACGCATGTACTTCGAAAACGAATGGTCAAGGTAACATTTTAGCCGATGTCATATCGCTTCAAATAGGCAGTCCCTTCATGATATTCCAAAATTAAGAATTTGAAGGCCGCTGCGCGCTGACAGCATTATATGAAACTTGCCGCAAATTACAGCACAGACCACCGTCTGTATGAAGAGTACAGTTCTGTGTTAAAGCTTATAGGTACTATCCGACTTCAAGAGGCTAAATAGATGTTGGTATTTTGTTTGTAGAATTACAACAACATGCTAGATAGCTAAAGTTCCGCTAGCATCAGCTGCTCCGACCACTTCGGGCAAGCAGGCAGATCAGCGGAAAACTAGATCTCTGAATTGATGCATATGCCCTACAATGCAAGTAGAACATTTAAATCTAAATACCAATAAAGACGTGGATCCCGTGTGTTTGTAGACCAAGACTAGTAGAGAAAACAAGACCCAGGGACTCCCACTCGATGACTAACTCATCAGCTGACTTTTGAAATGTTGGTGATGAGACTCACGAATATCCGGTCTGGAGGCAAACAGTAGGGGTTGGCTCAAAATATGGAGTGGAACTTAGTGCAATTCAGGACATCTCAGTCACATCCACGCTATACCCAAACCTGACCCAGCAGGGTCCAAAACGAGGTTCGGTCAGGAAAATTGCTGTGTGAGTGAACAGAATTAAATTATAGAATGAAATATAAAATAGAGTTACTATGAATGAAACAAATTCAGAATGAACAGGGCGGTTTGAACGGCATGTCTTGCATTTACTGCAATATTCCTAGGCCTACACGTTAAGACCCACGTTAAGACCCAAATCCAGGACATTACACATAAGAGTGGTAGAGCCTATAGTTTTAGGCCCTATAATACATTTTCATGTCATGAAACAAAAAACTATTTTCATCCATGTCTCACTCTTGACTAGGATATTTCCTCTTGGCTTTCATGTTGCATTTCTACTGTAGGCCTACTACGAGACCTTGGGAAATGCCCTTTAAATGATACATTGATACATAATTGATACATTTAATTGATTTTATTTGAATTGCATTTCACAGCAATTGACATGAGGGGAAGTAGGCAAAACGTACCCTAACATAGGCTATTAGTTTAAAACTTAGGTTAACAGCACCTTTTATCTCTCATAAAATATCAACTATATTACAAGTATCAACTTGCAAAGGCACTTTCCTTTGTATCATCCCAGTCATGATATTTGCAGAGTTGTATAAAGTATCCAAGACCCACAACTGAGTAGAGGTAGGCCTACAGTTATTTGATCAGAAAATGACTTAGGAAAAGTAAGTAATTTATAGCATACCATTAAGTAAAAGTATCTACAGTACTTAAGTACAACAAGTAGCCCATTATAAACATACTCAAATACGTAGGTAGAAGTACAAAGTACTGGTAAAAGCTTCGAGTCCAGGTGGGGTAACAACCCCATTCGCTAGGCTTTTAATGAAAAAGAAGGCAGTCAGAACTTTTGATAGGATGTATGTTAATGCAGCACCCTTTAACAATGCAAATAATTTAAAGGTTTAGTGTAAATAAAATCTAGTCCTACAGTACTCTAAATGACCTCCCAATCTACTGTAGATACTCTGTCAGGTTGAATTTTTGAAGGAAACAGCACAAATATCCCAAGATGTAAAGTAAATAAGGATACGTACTTAAATACAGTACTAAAGTATGAATGTGAAGTATGTGTATGTGTGTTCTTTACTTAAGTTTTTATTTTTCTTCCTACTTTTACTGTTACTTAACTACATCTTTTAAATTAATTTTTTTTTTTTACTCCACTATGTTTTCATTAGCATCATTAAGTAGACAGTAGTCTAAAATAACATGCAAATGAAAACAAAAGCAGTTTCCATTCAGCATGTTAGATATTTGCAATTCCAAGATTTTCTGACCTGATGTCACCATGAGACCAACAGGGTTAAGGCCTGGCAAATATAGTTAGGACATAGAACACAGGCCTATGTAGGCTGTATGTTGTGTTCTGTAAAAGGAAGTAGCAGTGAAAAATAAATGGCAGCCATACCTTTACTCAGGCTTCAAAGACTGTGTATGAAGCATAGGCACCAAGTCTTAATGTTGTTGTCATTACTACTACTGTGAAGGTACTACTTGCCTATTACCAATACTTCTACTAGGCTGCTGCTACAACCCTGTTGTTCATGATTATAAAGATAATGTATTATTATTTCAACTGTGTGCACATAGTGTGTCTGATGGTGACAATTAAAATGAAAATTCATTTGTACTTTGATTTCATTTATAATAAATACAATCTTAATATAATTTAAACATAAATAACGTAAATATACAATCAATTATATTCATATATATTCACATTTATTTTAAAATGGATCTATTCCAACAATAGCCTATGTATAGGCTAGGCCTACCTTAAAATGGGCTTTAAACAATTCTTAAGAAAAAACCCTTCTGAACAATACAGCATAAAACAAATGACAATTTCAAAATTATTACCAGATGTATTTTTGCAGTGTTTGTGGTTCAACCTTCGTACATTTTCATGTTATTAAAATGGTATTGACTGTGTTGAATATATTGTGGGGCAAACTGATGGTGAGGTAAAGGCATTGTGGGAGGAACTGACAGTTTGTCAACCACAGTTCCTCTATTGTTTTCTAAATAGGCCATCGCTGTCTGTACCTGGCTTTTGAATGGCAACAGGCAAGTTCATTTCTGATTTTCAATTTAATCACTTGGTCCTGTTCTGCTTGTTCTGAAAGTTGGTTCAGTTGAGAAGAGTAGGAGTGCAGCTGTCCCGGTGTAGGTCTAAAGCACTGGCCAACAGGCCCCATGCGCTTGGACATCTCATCAGCCAACATCGCTGAGGATATCCTCCGTTTTGCCGAGCCATTGCGTCTTTTACTAACTGATCAAGCTAAAAACAAGTTCATATCAGCATATGCGAACAAGTTTAGTTAAAAGAGGAGGCCTAGGCTATACTAAAACAATTTATCTGAATGAGTTTGCCCAAAACTAAAAAATACTGTGCATAATGTCAACATGAATTTGCTGTTACGATTACATGTTTAGCCTAATACAAAATTGTAAATCCTGGTTCCAGTTTTTTAAAATGTTAAAAAGACCAATCGTCCCATATGCCTACGAAAGTGGGAATAGCCTACTAGCCTACTAAAGTGCACACTAGCTGCTCGTCAGAGGCGACAGCGGAGTTTGAGATGGAATGGAAGTCATAATGAAATTAAAGAAACATATTTTCCATGTTTAAGAGATATTTCATCCTTTGCCCTACACTGCCTTAGCACTACCTGCATGACAGAAGCAGCATCAGCAGCTTTCAGGTGGCATCAGACTCAGGCAGGCAGCAGGCTTCATAATAAATGAAGAATCTTCAAGAATGCACGAGCTGTGTGTAGTCTACTTCTAGCCTTGCCGCAAAGATCCTTGATTTACTGCTCCGTTTCAAGCATTGTTTCTTAAAGGAGCCAAACCAGACCAAACCCTCGTGCTATCCAATCAGAGCAGCTTACCCTAATAAGTAGTTTTTGATCCAATAGTAAAGGAGGACATCATGAATTATTAATTTCAATTCGGTTGCTGTTCGAGAGTAGAGAAACAATATTTTAACCACTCCGAAACAGCTGAAATGGCGACGGCAATATACCTTGAACATTACCTTGATAGTGAGTAAAAAGATGAATCTATTTCGCTACTGTTTTCTGGTGCCTTGGACATCGGGCTGGTAGTTCAGTAATTTCCTTGCTAGCAGCCCAGCAAGAGTTAGCGGGCCATCATGGACGGCTAGGTAACATTAGCTACAAAACAAACGTTCTACGCATAAAATTAGAAAATATAAGGATTTGACATTAAACTGCTGGTGTCCGCTTTGAGTCCAACAGTTGTATTTCTTAACTTTTCCTGAGAACAAGCCAAGTTGGGTGTGTGTTTTTGGCAGTGGCGAAAGACATACTTTCGTTGTCGTACTGTCAAGTTAGCTTATAAGCTATAGCTTGTCAAATGTGCCTATATTTTTCAGACGGCCATGCTAACGTTAGGTGTTTTTAATCAGGAAACTGTGCGCGGCTAACCTGGCTAGCTTTGCTGTTATGGCTGCGGCTGTGCTCTTGGAGGGAAAGAAGCAGTTAGCCATTAAAGAGCTGTGATGGCACAGGTCACATCATGGTAAAGTTAAATTAGACGAGCTTTCATCAGAGACACTTATATATGAGCGTCAACTAGCCAATATTGGTGGCGGTTCCCCCAATGATGAGTTACATAGTAACAGTGTTTATTAGCGTTAGCTGAATATGTAACGTTATGTTAGCCTAGGCAATATTCTTAAATATTACATTTGGCCGTGTATGGGTGTAAAGTGGACTTAACGTTAACGGTACACTGACTTTTGCTCTTAATCTTTTGAAGAGTATGTTGTTCAAAAGAGCCGATAACTGTTGAATTGGTAAGCTTGGCATTTAACACTATCAGACAGCTCCGAGGCGAAGCTTTCTTTTCTGGTCGAGAAACCTTTAACAGAGTGGAGGGCGGGATCTGTTGTTTGAAAGTGCGTCACAACAGACGATGGTGTCGTCCGACATAACCCGTCCTGTAAACAATGTAGCGGGACACAATCAAAAATAGATACTGATGGTTACAATTTTACAGTCCATACTGTAATACTGTAAACGTAGTAATGTTGTTATTGTTTTGGGCGTGACCACCTGTTACAACCTGGTATTGGACTTGCCCAATAGGCTACCCATCACTACATGCATTTTCATTCCCCCAGGTATTGAAAACCTGCCATGTGAACTCCAAAGAAACTTCACATTAATGAGGGAACTAGATAGTAGAACTGAAGGTAAGATGCCAAGATATTACATACCATCAGGAAACCTCATTGGTTATGAGTCATTGCAGTTGTGAGGACTTAAGTTATAAGCCACCAGGTCTACTTTATTGAATCTTTTGTGGCTCTTTACACCTTGACAGAGAAAAAGGGGGAGATTGACAAGCTAGCTGAAGAGTATATTGCAAATGTCCGGAGTCTGGCTTCTGAACAGAGAGTGGAGCACCTACAGAAGATTCAAAATGCCTACAGCAAATGCAAAGAGTACAGTGACGACAAAGTACAACTTGCCATGCAGACATATGAAATGGCAAGTGTTGTCCTTTCCTGTTGTTCATGTCCTTGGGATAGGTTTATGGTCATTACTTTATTGTGGATTTGTTTTTATGTACACATTTCTTACATAATATGAATTTCAACATAATCGTAATTTGATATCTGCCAAATTATGTTGCCTTGTAAATAGTCATAAAAAAGAAAGTTAGTTACTCAGGTATATGATCAGACTGTTTACATCTGTTCCTTTCAGGTGGACAAACACATCCGAAGGCTTGACGCAGACCTAGCACGATTTGAAAATGAGCTGAAAGAGAAGCTGGATGTCAGTGGCTATGAGAGTCCAGATAGTCGGGCGCTAAAGAGTGAGTTTGATGGGGAATAAGTTGTTTGCTGAAATATTGTATATCACAGTTTTGGTTTTTAATTTGTCTCATCATCCTGCCAGAGGGTGGAAGAGGACTGAAAGAGAAGAGAGGCCCAAGAGGAAGAGGAAGGAAAGGGTCGGATGAGGACTCACCAAGAAAGAAAAAAATTAAAAACAGGTAAGCCTGTGCCCTATGAAAACAAAAAGTCTGTTCAGTTGAAGAACCCATGAAGTACAGTGGCAACATCAACATGTCCAATCTCATGTCCCCCCTTATCCTTGGATACCTATTCTATTGGTATGATAATTAGAGCATGACTAATGATCTGTATCCCAGTTTCAAGTGTAGCAAATGAACATACTATAGTATCCTTTGAATTGTAGCGAATGAATTTACAATAGTATCTTTTCAATTGTATGTAATTCACAACAGATAGACAAGGACCAAAATGTAGAAAGAACTAGAATTACATATTCACTGGCCACTTTATTAGGTACACATGTTCAACTGGTTATTAACACCAATATCTATTCAGCCAATCACTTGACAGTATCTAAATGCATTAAGGCATGTATAAATGACTCAAGCATCAGAAAAGGGAAGTGATGAGTGACTTTGCATGTGGCTTGCTTGTTGGTGCCAGACAGGCTGTCTGAGTATTTCAGAAACTGCTAATTTAATATACTACATACTCCGGTCGAAATTCCAAAACAAAAGCACCACAACACCCTTTTCAACCCTTGGTGTATCCTACGAAGCAAGTTAGACATATCTAGGCAATCTTGAGATATCGAGGCTACACAAAGCCTCAACTCGGTGTGATCCTACGATAGCAGTTATGTGATAAATTTGTAAAACTAGGCTTTCAGCTCAGATCTGTGAGGGTTCTCGGGGATGGGATGACGCTGGCCAATTGTGAAACGTGGAAATGCACAAGACCATATCAAAAACCTGATCTTGCAGGAAAAAGCTAAGTTTACTTTGGTCAAGATAGATCAAATTGGGGTGGTCTAACAGTATTTAACAAGCTGGCCGACATGATGTCACTTTAGCCAGCAAATCTGAATGGCTCGATGAATCACATGTTTACAGACCTAAACAGCCAAAAACAGGACTGGCTTGGGTTGTTTTTATATGTTTGCATTAGTAGCCACTCCAAATATCCAAATACATGCGTGAAAGCACTTAAGGAGAATAAGGTTTTGTCGTCCACTACAATAACATGGTTGCTGCATAAATGGGTACTAATACTTGTATTTGCCCCCTTTTGTTTTTTCTCTGCCTTCAGTCCTGAATTTAGTGACTCACTGTTGTCAGTTCAGCCATCGGACGTCTTGGATATGCCAGTTGATCCTAATGAGCCAACGTATTGTTTATGCCACCAAGTCTCATATGGAGAAATGATTGGCTGTGACAATCCCGACGTGAGTTTGCTAACTCTACTATTTATCAGACATTGTTTTCATAGCGGCAGAGAGATATTTCATGTTTTGTAGTGTTTTGCTCTGTCTTTTGCCATTTACCTGTTAGTCAAGGTGTCTTTAAGAAAAGGCAAAGTTAGTGCAAAGTCTTGACTCGTACTGTTCTGAAATACATGTATGTACTAAGCATAGTAAGCAACCATCTTAATCAGGCTTATGTCTATGCTTATGGTTCTGATTTATCAGTGTCCCATTGAATGGTTCCACTTTGCCTGTGTTGACCTTACTACAAAACCCAAAGGGAAATGGTAAGCCTGACACTGTAATAATATAAACATTACTCACTATTATGAAAAGTTTTTGATCAACACTCATTCATACTCCAATCTTTCAGGTTTTGTCCCCGTTGCACCCAGGACCGGAAGAAAAAATGAAATGTATGTTTCGGAGGCTAAAAGATTACTTTTATATAATATATGTATTTTTGTTTATGTAGAAAAATAGTGTAATATATACATATAGATATATATATATACAAAGGTCTCCATTAAATCATGACCATGTTTCTCTTAGAATGTGGTCAAAAGACTTATTTTTTGAAGTACTTGAAAGTATTTGTCTATGGGGGACTTTAGCCAACATTATTGCATCCTTCTTCATCCATGCCTCGATATTAGGATTGGACTTAAACTTTACTTTCAGTTGATTCTTGTTTTTCATGACATGGGAAGACAAACACTTGTAGTCTTGGGCTTAATTATATAGACTTTGAAAATATTCCATGAATTTCCATGGCTCTTGCACTCGTCTGTAATTATGTTGTAAAGCAACAAAAGCAAAGGCATATATTCCAACTCCGTCCAGGTGGGCACCAAACCAACAAGCCCTGATAAACACCTATTTTAACTAACTCTGCCTTTTGAATGTACCACAAAGGGAGGAGTCCCAGGCAGAACTGCTGTAATATTACCAGAACAAATTGATCTGAATGCACTTTTGTACTGCACTGCTTGTAATGCACTGCTGTTAAGTGAAATGGAAAAGATGAACTAGTATCAAATGATATTTGTTTTAAATGGACCTGTGGAAAATGCTTTAATCCTACACAAGATGTGAAAGCAAAGCATGAGAATAATTGACACACGTTTCTACTATTGGCAGGTGAGAGAGCACAAAACCAAAAGCATACCAAAGTTTAATCTGGCCATTGTATTAGCTTATGACATTTACTGCTGTTATTATTTTTGTTTTTGTTTGTTGGTTATATCTTAAACCCAGTCAGGTTAAATGATAGCCCTATAACTACTTGTGTATTCCACTTTGCCAGTTTAGGCCTAAATGTTTTCCAAGACCAATACCATGTGAACTATAAATAAGCTTTAGTGTGTATTTAGAGAACTGTATGTATTCTAGTGGCACATTCTGTCTAATGTTAATGTTTTCCTGCATTTGGAAAATACAATGACACTTGCAGCTACCTTGTGCTATACAAAGAGGAAATTGAATTGTAAAGTTATTTATTTTGCCAGTCATCATTGGAGACAATCATCAGGAGAATGCAAATTTAATGGCAAGTGATTGATCATTTTGCCCAAAGATAATTCCACTGCTGTCCACTCTGTATTTCTCCTACTGAAATGGGTACTTTTTGTATTTCTCATGGGGCATATTCTTATCACTTGACTGTGAATATACAAGTATCCTTATTTCAAAAAGAACACTGTTCCTAGAGGAGGAGTGAACATTTTTGTATATCAGTGTTTCATATAAAATGTCAATAAATAATAAATATTTACCAGTATTTGATATTTGTAGTTTTATTTTATACATAACCTGAGTATGATTCAATACAATTCCTTTGTCGCAGAGCTGACAGACTTTATTATTATTATTTTTTTATTTTTTTATTATTATTATTATTATATCATTATACACTTGTTAAATTGAAGAATCCATTTCCAAAAAAATAATGAAATAACAATGCATTCTCCAATATATGCAAGGCAACTCAATGAAATAACTTCCTTAGTAAGATGAAAACTCACATTTCACGCATGGCTAAAAGCCATCATCTGATTCATCATCCCAGCTGCAGGCTCCCTGACTCTCAATCTCTGGAAACTCCACCTCGAGATCATAAACAAAGTCTGGGTCTCCCCTCTGCTTTCTGTTGCGTTCAAAGACCTTGTCCATTTGAGCTTTCCTGTGAGCAAGATCCTCGTCGCTTAGCTTATTGAGGTCCTCCTCGTAAGGATCTTCATTTTGCAAACCAGCCAAACTTTGTTCTGGAGTTAGCCCCCGCATGTGTTCACGCAGGCGTACATGAAGCTTCTCTAGTTGGCTCACGGATATACTCTCCAGGTAATCCCTGTGACGAGGGTTATGTTTCAACCGTTCTGCAGCCTTGCTGCAATCTACAGTTATGGGGAAAGACAGACCGCTCCATAATGAAAGATAGATAGATAGATAGATAGATAGATAGATAGATAGATAGATAGATAGATAGATAGATAGATGGATACTTTATTGATCCCCAAGGGGAAATTCAAGAATGAGAACATCTTTGGTCAATTCAATGAGAAGACAGAAAACACAGGCACTGGCAATGACCAAACGTTATTATTAAATCAGAGAATGTCTAATAAGGGGCAGAGACGGGCTCTGGTTAAATCGAAGACAGGGGTACATTAATAGCCATGCTAATTGCAGTTGTGACAGGCTACTGGATAGTCTCTTACCTGAAAACTGTGAGAAATTCCTCACCGGAATAACGCGTTTTCTCATCTTGCTAGTACTCTTGTCTTCATAGATAACCACGACAGAAGGTGGGCTAAAATTCACTCCACATCGTTTAGCCACGAAAGGCATTGCCACCAGTATGCTAATGTGAAGCTAACTAGTCTAACAGGAACGTAAGCTGAGGAACGTTATGTCCATTATTGTATGAAATCACTGTTCGTTTGAATAACCTGAAGATTATGAGCGAACATGACTGAAAAGCCTACCACTCGCTTATGCAAAGCTCACCGTATCTGACGTATCATACATCTAAAAGAGTAAAAATAAACTAGGCACCTAAATTGAAATGTACCCCTTTTTCATGCGTTCGTTTGAGGTGCAGGCTGGTGCAGGGCTGTTTGTATAGGAACGTAATGTGTTGCCTGATATTTTCGCGAGCACTAAAGGCCTATTCTTTTTTTCTTTTTTTTGCGATTCAAAAACGGCTTATCATAAGGACCTAAACAAATAAGTCTAGGCCTATGCTTTCTTCCTTACAGTTAAGTTTAGTATTTTACCTGCAGAAATCTCTGTTGCTTGTTCTGGCATTAATAAGGGCAGCCCTCTTTGCCTATGGGAAGCACGGCCACCAAGTGGCAGCATGCCAGGTAGAAAAATCGGCACGTGAGAGTGGGGTTTTCATTTGTCTGTGGAGGAGAAGACTCAATTAATTTGTTTTTCAAAGAAAAAACAGTAAATCCCACACTAGAACTGAAGCTATATAACCAGTCTTTAAAGCAAGTCAGTGTTATTAGGTAGGCTACCTGGGAGTGTGGTTTAATGTCAAGTTAACATTTAAGGAACACATTCAGAAAAAAGTATAGGCCTACATAAGAAGGGCATCAAAGTTTTGAAATGTTTGTCAGGGTAGCCTACAACTGGGGAGCTTCAGGGGTGTCTCTTCGGAGAATGTATATTGCACTGATAAAATCAGCTTTAGACTATGGGTGTATTGTGTATCTCTCAGCCTCTTAAGACAGTTCTCAATGATCTAAATAGGATACAGGCTAAAAGCCTCAGGATATGTTGTGGTGCATTTAGAACCTCTCCCATACCAGCATTACAAGTAGAAACAGGAGAAATGCCCTTAAACCTCAGACGTCTTAAATTGAGTATGGCTTACTGGACTAATCTGAATGGACATGATGCATCACACATACTAAAAAAGTTCTTAAAGAGTGCTGGGAATATGGTAGGTCCCCGATTTGTCATTTTGGCTGGGATGGTAACAAACTAAATCAACTGAAAATAGACACCATCACTTATAGCAAAACTGTACCCCTGGTAACAACTCCACCTGGGTTGTTTTGCTCCCCTATAGTGAACATGGAAACCAGAGAGATAGCTAAATCCGGAGGAGTCTATCAGAATGTAGAGCAATATTTAGAAAGTATGTTCTATGACAAAACACAAATATATAGGCCTACAGATGCATCTAAAGATTCAGAGGGCAAAACAGGTATTGCAGCTTACATCCCTGAGTATAATGTATCTATTAAAAAGAGAACATCTAATAATTGATCTATATTTGCAGCTGAAATGACTGCAATAATTGTTGCATTGCAGTGGATTGAAGAGGTAAGGCCACCTAAAGCAGTTAGATGTTGTTCAGATCTCTCACATCCATTCAAAATGGAGAATCAGCATGCCAACAGGATTTATTGAATGAAGTTAATGGTATCATATTTTCAATCAACCAACAGGGATTAGCAGTTCAGTTTGTGTGGGTTCCTGCCCACAAAGGAGTTGATGGGAATGAGAAAGCTGATAAGCTGGCAAAAGAGGCAACCAAAGAAGAAGAGATCCAATTAAATATTCCTCTTAGCAAATCTGAGATAAAGGTACTCATTAAGGACAAGGTTAACATTATGTGGCAGGCTGAATGTGATAAGGAGGAGAGAGGAAGACACTTATACAAACATGTAGCAAGCAATAAATCTAATTATGCAAACAGACAGGAGTTGGTTTGGTTTTCCAGAATGAGGATAGGTCATACTTGTTTAAACAGCAGCTTAGAAATGATAAATAAACATCCATCTGGGAATTGTGAGATTTGTGGAGTCAGAGAGGATGTAGACCACGTCCTTTTAGGACACTTTATAAGGTGAGCCCAGGTCAGAAAATATCACCCATGCTTTAATAGTGTTTATCAAAGAGACACAATTAGATGATAAGATTAGAATGTGTTGTTTTGTGTTGTTTTTTCTTTTACTTATTTTGTGTCTTGATATAAAATCAGTTTGATTGCACCCCAATCCTAGATGGCGGTAATACACTAGATTGTAAACTGCCAAAAACCTCACAGAAGAAGAAGAAGCACGGCCACCAGAGCCCAACCTATGAGCCCAACCTATGAGCCCAACCTATGAGCCCAACCTATGAGCCCAACCCGGCCCAAGGGCCCAACCACCAAAGCAACTTCAGGTTATCTTTTAGTCTATGGTTTGGCCTTTACTGGGTTGGTTGGGCTGTCTATGGGTTGGGCTCACTGACATCCAAGGTAGACATTCTCTGATAAAAGATCAGTGGTTGGGCTGGATCTTCAGTGGAATTTAAGTGAAGTTTAGTTGCAAATGGTGACAAATTTTAGAAATATGTTGAAAGTTCATGTGAAACCCCAATTATGGATCAAGGGATACACAGCAGTAAAAAGGGACGGAGAAACTGGCATAGGAACTTTCAAAGGGAATTTCAGAATAGAGAAATAGGATTAAGAAGGGGAATGTTGTGGAATAGGATTACGTACATTTATTCAGTTGGCAGACATGTTTATCCAAAGCAACTTGTAGCAATATAATGGCATTAAACTATTCATTCGATGACTTACGCACTTAAGTAAGTGGGTGCAGACCCAGCACTTTGTATGCAACCATTAGTGATATTGATTGATTTGGTTGACTGAAGACCAGACGGGCTGCAGTGTTGGACCATCTGGAATGGGTTTACCGCACCTTAGAGGAGTGTATAACAATATTGTTGTAATGGTATATATGAGGGCAATGTGTTATCAAACTATTATAATCCATAGCAATTGGGAATAAGGCCATTACAAGAAATTTGGAAAGGGAAGTTAGGCTATCTGGTGGGGATTTTACTGCATAATCTAGAGATGTTAATGTGAATGTGATTGAGGAATTTATGGAACCAAAGTTCCATAAGATGGAACACACATGACATATTCCATTTTTTTGTAGGCTATATAATATTAAATCTTTCTTTATTTACTTTTTTGAAGAAGACAGAGTTAGCCCAATTGAAAGAAACCCATACCAGAGCCAGTCTACAGTAGCCTAGAAATCTGCGGGCTCTGACCAGTCTGATGTAATTTAAATAGCTTGATCTGGCACTCCAGTCCAGTGGGTGGCGGTAACTAATTCACCATTATAGCTAACGGGCAACTGCTATGATAAGAAGAAGAAGAAGACGAAGCTCCACGGAACGGACGGAACTCGGCTGTCAAATGTTTCTTTAACTGGCTCTGTGATGAAATGTTGACAACTGTAAGGAACCTGTTATTGTAGCCTAGTCGTCTACATTTACAGAGTTGAAAAATAAAGTAGGCCTACTAGTCTCTTGTTTCTATCAAATTCAACAGGAAGACAATATTTGCCGCCTTGGTCTTCTAACATGGAAATACTCGTTCTGCAACTTGGTTAACCCACCAACAGACAGAAGGAAACATTTAAGGGGACCGATTCATCAAATAAGTTCATGGACATCATTTTGCTCAGTTGTGTCTTTTTCCTATGGGTTGGGCATGGGTTGAGCGTGGCGCAGCCAGAGAAAGGTAAAATGAAGGAATATCCCTATTTTACGAGCTAGGCTCAACCAAAGAGTATAGCGGCCCATCATCTAATTAGGCCTATTTGTTTCTGTAGGTAGCGATGGCTGTGGCTTCTTTTTAACGCCACAGTGGCTGGATTCCGTGAAAGTGGCCGTGAACCTGACAAAAAGTGGTTTTCATAGGTATTCGATTACGTTTAGATTTTCTCTAGATGATATAGGCTAATTAGGCCGGTGAGTCATAACATTCTACTTTCCTACATTGATTTTCAGAGATCTTATATACACTGTCCAGTTTGGTTCTCCTTTACCAGAGGATCTCAAGGCTCTTCTGGTTCAGAATATATCCAGTGGGGTGTACATGGATTTTTACCAGTTGCAAACCTTGAGGAAAGATGCAGGCTTGCATGTATGACATTTCCTTTGTTTCCTTATATGTTTTTTGAATTCAAAATGGCATGTCATTTAAAATGTTATGGATGACTGAGTGAATTAGACAGTAAGTTAAATATGATCAACAAATGCATACATAATATACAAATGTAAGAATTAAATAAACATGTCATTCCATACACCAGGTGCTACTTGACTCAGAGGTGGATCTAGAGGCACCAGCCTATGAGTCGTCTGGTTTTACTGCCTTCATCTATCCTCAGCTAGATCCTACAACTCCAGGGCATCTCACTGCAACAGTGCCTATTCATGGGCGTTATCACAGGCCTTCTGGCCCAGGAACACGTGTGAAGGTGGAGATAAAGAATACCAAACTGCTTCTTAAGTCAGACACCTGTGAGCATGGTAAGTCTAAATGGGTAAGGGTCTAATGCTGAGGTTGCTGTACATCCTCATAACATTACCTCACTAAACAGATGCTGTTATCCTAAGTGAGCTGTGAATCCCATGTTTGGTAGGAAACCATTTACTAGTTGGATGCTGCCTCTGGTTTGAAATGTGAAACCACTAACTGCCTTCATTGTCTTCAATTATTTCTGTAATAGCAGCAAATTTGATCAATTGTAGATGTTATAAGGCCACATATTTGAAAGTAAGTGATAAAGTGTATGATATTGTACTACTGTATTACTGCCGTGTATTGTATTATTGTGTGTAGTAAAATTAAAAGATAAATAGTAAATACATTATAGTTTAGTAAATTAGTCAAATCCTGCCAAAGCTGCACTTGATTGCTTTCTCAGCTGGGGCGTACGTTTGAGCTAACAGCATCTCTGCGCATGCCTCTTAAGACTGCTGATCAGTTGCACCAGGATGTGTTTGTTATGGAAAATGTAGGTGACAACTCTAACTTCTTCTCTTCACTGTTAGGTACACTACCCTTTTCCAATCTCCCTCACAAGATAGTGTATGGTCCTTGTTCAGTACACAATATAAGCATTTGTTCATGGATCGAGATTGAAAATTTGAAGGTAAGGGAGACATACAGTTTTCACATACAGTACAGGCCAAAAGTTTGGACACACCTTCTCATTCAATGAGTTTCCTTTATTTTCATGACTATTGACATTGTAGACTCACACTGAAGGCATCAAACTATGAATTAACACATGTGGAAAACAAAAAAGTGTAAAACAACTGAAAATATGCCTTATATTCTAGTTTCTTCAAAGTAGCCACCTTTGCTCTGATTACTGCTTTGCACACACTCTGCATTCTCTGGATGAGCTTCAAGAGGTAGTCACCTGAAATGGTTTTCACTTCACATGTGTGCCCTGTCAGGTTTAATAAGTGTGATTTATTGCCTTATAAATGGGGTTGGGAATCAGTTGTGTTGTGCAGAAGTCAGGGGTGATACACAGCTGATAGTCCTACTGAATAGACGGTTAGAATTTGTATTATGGCAAGAAAAAAAGCAGCTAAGTAAAGAAAAACGAGTGGCCATCATTACTTTAAGAAATGAAGGCCAGTAAGTCCAAAAAATTGGGAAAACTTTGAAAGTGTCCCCAAGTGCAGTCGCAAAAACCATCAAGCGCTACAGAGAAACTGGCCGTCCCAGGAAAGGAAGACCAAGAGTCACCTCTGCTGCGGAGGATAAGTTCATCCGAGTCACCAGCCTCAGAAATCGCACGTTAATAGCAGCTCAGATTAGAGACCAGGTCAATGCCACACAGTTCTAGCAGCAGACACATATCTAGAACAACTGTTAAGACGAGACTGCCTGAATCAGGCCTTCATGGTAGAATAGCCGCTAGGAAACCACTGCTAAGGACAGGCAACAAGCAGAAGAGACTTGTTTGGGCTAAAGAACGCAAGGAATGGACATTAGACCAGTGGAAATCTGTGCTTTGGTCTGATGAGTCAAAATCGGAGACCTTTGGTTCCAACCACCGTGTGGACTGCAGAGTTAAGGCAAAAGGGCCAACAAGTGCTAAGCATCTCTGGGAACTCCTTGAAGACTGTTGGAAGACCATTTCAGGTGCCTCTTGAAGCTCATCAAGAGAATGCCAAGAGTGTGTGAAGCAGTATTAAAAGCAAAAGGTGGCTACTTTGAAGAACCTAAAATATAAGACATATTTTCAGTTGTTTCACACTTTTTTGTTAAGTATATAATTCCACATGTGTTAATTCATAATTCTAATGCCTTCGGTATGAATCTACAATTTTCATAGTCATATAGTATGAAAATAAAGAAGGGGTGTCCGAATGAGAAGGTGTGTCCAAACTTTTGGCCTGTACTGTATCTCTGTTACTAACATGGTTAACCTTGCATGTGTAGCCATATTCACAAGGTACTTGTAGGCTGATGTAACATGAATTCAGAAGTGTCAGTGTTCTGAATGTGGGCTCTCCAACATCAGCAGTCTAGGTTTCAATTAAAGAACGATGACACAACAATACTCTGAAACCCCTTAGCAGGCAACATGACACATACTAATTATTTTCTTTTCTCTATGTAGGTGCCACACTCATTGTTTATGGACTTACCTGTTGGTGACAAGTCTCTGCTATTCCTTGTTTGTGGTGGAACTCTGTGTGTTGCAATTCTGTGTAACCTTATTCTCACAGCAACCATCTGGAAACATGGCATATTCAAGTTTTCTCTGACCTCTCTCTGGTCATGTCCATAAACTGTTTACAAAGTGATGAATTTTATGTTATTTTGGAATAAATGTGGAATGAATTAACATTGTTTCAGTAAAGACACTATCAAGGGATGGTGCTTGACTCTTGTTGTTTTTCATTTTCATTTCAAAATCACCTAATACATTTAATCCAACATTTCTGAGAAGTAATATAATTATTTGCATTAGCATTGTCTTTCATCTGCCAAATTAAGTTACATCCAACCTATGTGGATTGGAAATATAAGTAATTAAAATAGGCTACTATTTTCTGTTTTACTAGTACTTAAGCATGCTTTTATTTTGACATGTCAAGGAAATGTGACCCAGAAGTAGGCGTGAGATTAGCTAGATGCTAGGTTCATCCAGGTCGCGTATCCCCCTCCTCTTCTTGTCCTGTATGACTGAAGATTCAAAGCCACTGTATACATAGCCGCTTTTAGGAATACACTTTGGTAAGTGTTCTCTTAATATTCAGTTGTGTGGTTACATTTCAGAGGCTTAACATAAATCGTAACTGTTTTTATATTGGAGGTTTCTGAGCCTGATCAGTTAGCGAGCTTTGAAGCTTATGTTAAGTTTAGAGAAAGTTTAGCCAGCAAGATAGCTAGCTTGCTAGGTAGGTGTTTAGCCAGAGTTAGCGGTACAATGGACAGGTTTTTTCCTTTCCTCCCTTGAGCAGACAACGTTTATGAATCAAGTGTGTAAGAGCATTCCCCGCAGCTTATGCATCCGAGTAATTTAAGTTAAGTAGTCAGCCTATCTTTCGAATCGGCATCTTTTCTTTTTCAGCTTGCTACGTATTGCTATTCATGATAAATGAAATCATCGAGTTTGCCCAGCTAATAGCAAAGTTTCCCTTAGCTAGCTAGCATAAATATGCAGACCTGGCAAACATCAGTGTTCAGGATACGTAAACGTTAACTTTAAGTGAATACAAATTGGAGCTAGTCATTTTGGAGAAGTTGACTTTTGCTAGGTTGCTAATCTTACTATACCGTAAGGTAGCATATCCTTACACGTTGAATGAGGAATTTGATTTGTTTGAGCGCTGCTTTGTAACTCGTCGCTTTAATGCAAAATGTCTCATTTGAAATAAAAAAAAACATCTTCGAGGCATGACTGAAATATTTTGAATTAAGCTACCTTGCAAACCTACACAATGCTTGTGCTAGGTATTAGACGTTCTAAGACAAATTGGTTGTGTGCTCGCTACTGCTGTAAACAGCTTGCTGGCAACGTTAATGTTATTCCCACAGTTGAGGACTCTTCACACATGACTTTGTCAATTTCGCTTTGGCTTGAGCTAGGTAGATGACGTTCCAAGACAAATTGGTTGTGCTCGCTCTTGATGTAAACACAGCTTGCTAGCAACGTTACTCCCACAATTGAGGACCATTTTCTTCATTCATTTTTACCTTTGGCGATTTAAGTTGTTTTCTTTCCATAGGATAGGAAGTGGATACCACAGCTCACTTGTTGTGTTAATGCCGTAACCCACCTGTAACGTCTAGTTATTTTCCTTCTATTGTTGTACTTGTATTAGGCATGGTGATATTGAAAAGAAACGCTTGCTGATTATGTGTAGTTATACCACCAGATGTTTTGTGTGGAGATATTTTATGGTGTGAGTGTCATTTTTAGTTAAAACTATTGATAATTTAATGTGTAGAATTCGTGTTAAAAGTGTGGTGCAAAGAAGAAAACCTTATGCTCACAGATAAGTCTTTCTAAATCACAGGATGTATTTTTGTTTGTCTGCAGTGCCATTCCCCATCTTGTACTTTGAACTCCTCCTCCACTTTTTTCACCCTCTCTCCTTCACCTGTCACTGCATCTCTCTTGCTTCTGCACATTTCTCACTCTTCTTCAATTTTCCTCTCCTTTCTCCTCATTTCCTCGTTTTCTGTCTCTCTTGTGGTCTCTCTCTTCACTCACTCACTCTCTGTGGTCATGTGTGACAACGGGGATCACGAGGACAAACCCCCCGCCCCTCCAGTAAGGATGAGTAGCACCAGTTTCGGCAGCAGTGGGAAAGATCACACACTCTCAGCCAATCACAGCTCCAAGCCCCTGCCCTCTGTGCCAGAGGAGAGGAAACGCAACAAGATCATCTCCATCTTTTCCAGCGGGGAGAAAGGTGACCTCCTCACTTTTCACTTTCTCCTCCTGCTCCTTGTAGATTCATTTTCTGTGGGAGACAGAAGAGCTAGGGTTGTATTTGCTGTTGTTTTATAAACCGTAGAGTAATTTGGCAGTGATATCCGCTGTACATGATATACAGTTTCACTCTGTAATAGGCTACGTGCAGGAAAGGCTCTCTGTACGCTCGTGTGTTTCCGATGGAGCCAGGTGTGTTTGAGCCGCTATTGGTAATGCAGTGTCTACACGGACCCGGTTGGATGCTGCACCTGAGAATCAGCACGTTACGATAAAGAAATATTTAAATATGTGCTGAAATTGTTATTATTAGTTGAACAAGATATTCAGTGTCAGAGTGGAAGATTTAACGAGCATAATGTAACAGAAGATGCCGTTACAACAGTTTAATTTCCACCGGAAATAAATGTGTGTTCAGGAAGAGCCTTTTGTGCACCTAGGCTATTGTGACTTCTGTCCATTCTCTCGGGGTCTTCCTAAGATGAAGGTTTCATAGGTTATCTATGCAGAAAAAGGTTACAGTAAAATCTATTTTACTTGGGTGATTTGCAGTGGGCAGAAGAAAAGACAGAGACAAGGAGCGGCCGGAGATTTCCCCACCGTCTGATTTTGAACACACAATCCATGTCGGTTTTGATGCAGTCACAGGAGAGTTTACAGTGAGTATGGGTTCACTTCGTCATATGCTGACTTTTGTCATCAACCTGCACATTTCTTTTTTTTGCGATCAACATTTTTATTGTTTTTCAAATGGACGGGGGGTGGGGGTTACAGACATATCCAAAATCATCTGTGACTGCTGAATTGAGAAAGAAAACAATATATGATTAAAAAGAGAGAAATTAAAACATCACATTGGTAAGACAAGACATAAAGCAACACAAACATGTTTTGCAGGTAGAGTTCATGACAATGATCGCCTTAGCTGTTGTCCCTGGTCCAAGAGATTATCCTAGATGAGAAAGAGTTCCAAGCTTGTACAGTCGCTGGTCGTGCGTGCCTTATTGAGTCGTGCAGTTGTATGTTCAAGGTTTACAATTTTGACAAGGCTATGGATCCAGAATGATTTCATACACATATTGGGAGTAAACCAGTTTTTCAGAATTGTTTTCTTCGCAGAGGTAAATCCTGCGAATACCATTTTGAACTGGATTTGCGTGCCTTATTGAGTCGTGCAGTTGTATGTTCAAGGTTTACAATTTTGACAAGGCTATGGATCCAGAATGATTTCATACACATATTGGGAGTAAACCAGTTTTTCAGAATTGTTTTCTTCGCAGAGGTAAATCCTGCGAATACCATTTTGAACTGGATTTGCTTTAGTTTTATGTAACCTGCACATTTCTGAAGTCTCTTTGTGAGAGGGTAGTTGACAGATGCAAACTGAGATGTACCATCACTAACCACTTGTTTTAAACGGACTGGCTGCTTGTTGTCCATAGGGCATGCCAGAGCAGTGGGCGCGGCTCCTGCAGACATCTAATATCACCAAGTCAGAGCAGAAGAAGAATCCTCAAGCTGTACTTGACGTTCTGAAGTTCTACGATTCTACTGGCAACGGCCGTCAGAAGTACCTCAGTTTCTCATCAGGTGTGTTTTTTTTTTTTTTTTTTTACATTACATTTACATTATTTTTACCCAAAGCGACTTACAACATGGTAAGACATGTTGTACAATAGTGACATTTACAACAGTTAAAGCTTTTTAAAGCAATTCTCATAACAATTCTAGGATTTTTTTTCTTTCTAAAGGTAGGGTGCAATAACAATAAGTGCATCAGTGAGTGCTGTTTTTAAACAGTCAAGTGTCAGTTATAGTCGAGCAGTAAGTCTAGGACCAGCAAGACTAGTTGTAAGTCGTGCTATGAAAGGAGATGGTTTTCTGTGTATCTACAGTATCTGTCTGCTATGGCAATTATTGATTAAAGTGCTCATAGTTGGAGTAGGTAATCAACAGTAGTCTTACAGGGAGGCGACACCGGGCGTGTTACTAAAGGCTGGCTTACATTGTACGATTTTGGCCTGTTTTAACAGTCGGCGACTAAATTTCCAAAATTGGGGTTCTCAGCGGTTTTAAGTCCGTCGGAGGCAGTCTTTTTCTAGTTTTGCCGTTACGACAATATCAAACATGTTTGATATTATCGGAAGTCTTTTCAGTCGTGGCTCATGCAAATAGTGACGTGAACATTAAAAACCAATAGTAACCTTGCGCGAACATGAAACAGGAAGGGGCAAAATAGGCGACAGCTGTAGCCTATATGATTATTTGTTATTTCATTTCTTATAATTTATTATTCGGCTGTTCTACGTGACAGAACAACTCTATATCTGTTAGTGATGTCACACATCAAACAATGCTGCAGAAACGTGAAAAAATGACTTTGATATGAGTAGGCTATCATGTGAGTTCCTGTTAATGATGACGTGTAGCCTAGTGCACGATGGAAATAATTTGAAGGAATCTAGCAGCAGTCTTGTAAATAGTGACCCACAGTCTTTGCAAAATCCTAATCTGAGACTGGCCTGTGACTAGAAACTCAATGAATTGTCTTTAGATGTGAGAGGGTCTGAGACAGTAGTCTTTCAAAAATCTTTTCCAAATCTTTGCAAAGTCTGTCAATGTAAGGTAGGCTTTAAGCGTTCCATTTGCCTAGTGTCTGCTGCAACAACTTAGCTTCCACTGTAATCAGTGGAATTGGCTTCACCTGATGTCATAAAGTGAACCTACTATTGGTCCTTACCCAGGGCTGTACACTTAGTATTTTCACTAGGAGCACAGGTGCTCCTAAATGAAAAAATTTAGGAGCACAGAAAAACATTTAGGAGCACTATGACATTTCCTTGAAAACCTTATTGCCTTAAGCAGGATACAGACCATTCACAGCAGTGGCAATCCTAGTCTCTGCTCAAACCCTCCACACACACAGAAAATTGCTTGTCTTGTTTCTATTTCATATTTTGAATTCAGAATTTATGTACATTTTGTTAAGAATTTATAGCATTTTAGGATCTGCATAATTACTTATAGCTTAAAATATTCAGTAATTTGAATACTTCATATTGATTACTCTTGTCTTTAATGATATTACAGGGGTGGTGTGTAGGTCTAATTGAGTGCCTGTCACTTTAAGAAGTACCGTACGTGAACATAGTTACGCATAGTTCAAGGATACATGGTTTCATTAAAAGAACACTTCACCGTTTTTTCATATTAAACTATGTTATTCCCTTAATTAAGACAAGTTGATGCATACCTCTCACATTTCAATGCGTGCACTCATGTCCTTGTAGAGATGCAGTATCTTGCTGTGGTCATTGAGGTTCATCTGTCTGTCCTGTATTGTATGTGTCCACAGAAAAAGATGGTTATCCCCCAGGCCCACAGTCTGTAAGTACTAGGTTTGGAACTATTGAAGAATCTTTATTTTTTATGTGATGACTGTAGTTGGAGATTTACCCCATCAGTAGTATGTGGTTTATTCACTCTGCAGCATTTGTCTTCTCCGTGTTTTGTTCTAAAATATCCCACAGCCTGTCAAGAAAGGCACAGAACCTTCATCTACAAACACCAAAGACATTGATAACGGTGGCGATGACGATGAAGATGATGATGAGGCACCTCCGCCTATTGTCGCACCCCGCCCCGAACACACCAAGAGTGTGAGTGTCACCTTCCTCACATTTCCGCTCTCAAACAACAATCCTCTGGATCTTGTTTCATTAGCTTCAACGTTAACTGCATGCACTCTGTGTACATATTACTTCATTCTTTAATCATTGTGCTATACCTTACAGGTATATACACGACCCTCCATGATAGACCCCCTGCCCCCGCCTGTGACTGCTCCAGACGGGGACTCGGCCTCCAAGGCAGCTGACCGACAGAAGAAGAAGGGCAAGATGACCGATGAAGAGATTATGGACAAACTGAGTATGACTGGCATCCGTTTCTATGGCCTTTATGTGGGCAACATTATGTGCCACTGTCCCCCAAAGCATCACAATGATCAATTTATGTTTAATCAAAATTTATTTATTTATCTGCCCAGGAACCATAGTTAGTATTGGAGATCCCAAGAAGAAGTATACACGTTATGAAAAGATTGGGCAAGGGTAAGTGTGAATGTATTTGTGAATGTGTGCATGTGCAGAAATGTATATTTATTTGAGTATGAAAGAGATTTATACAGATTCAGTGAGTTTTGCCTTCTTCCGCCCCCCTCAGAGCTTCAGGAACAGTGTACACTGCCATAGATGTTGCAACTGGACAGGAGGTAAGGGAGTAGGGCTGCTTGATTATCATTATCGCAATTGTTTTGTTCAAGAGATTGAGATCACGATTATTAAACATAATTACTTAGTTGTTCTGGAACTGTCTTCCATTTTCAATCAAATTAAATTTTGTATATAATCCAAGAGAAAAAAAATACATACAAAGGGGGAGTGTGCATGACATCTCAAAACTAAAGGAGAATATTATTATGAAAATTATTTTAGCAAAATAATCATTATTTTGATTGTGTTGCTTTCATAATTGTTGAAAGCCATATTCACAATTAATCAATCAATTGCACAGCGCTATAAGGGAGGAATATCATGAGGAAGTGAACATGATCTTGACCAGTGGTTCTCAAATAGGGGTAGGAGGGGGGACAAACAAATAGAATGTCCTTTTACCTTGCTCTCGCAAAAAGCAAGGGACAAAAATTAGCCTACCACTGAACCAACAGTAATAGACACCACTTAAAAAAAAAAAAAAAGCTTTAAATGTGTCATTTGAAATCTACATGACCGCTCCTTCAATAACTGTAGCAGACATCCGCAGGTCGCACATCAGGCTACCATTTGTTTGCTGTATAGGTTCATAGGTTGAAGGTAGTTTCGATTGCAGGTGCATTCTTCAGTTTTAACAGCCGCCTTTATGGGCTCACTTTCGCATTCTTCACATAACTCACAAGAGTGCATCAGGCTACATTTTAACCAGCCATTTTAAAAACTATTTTCCTCTTGTTCCTATCTTGCAAAGCCTAGTAAAGTAAAGGCGCATAATCTTTTTTCGTCTTTTTGCCCATCTTTTCTCTCCCCTACTCTCAAAACTATTTTTTGTAAAACATCTAAAGTTAATTAAGTTTTTGAGCTAATCATTGTTGCCATTTGCAACACTTATTTATAGTCTTAGCAATCCTATTGAGGTGCAATCACTGTTTGTCTGTTTTTTGTCTTGTGCCTCTATTTATTCCTAGCACATTCTTACAACTAAGCACAACGCAACTAAGTTTAACTTGCGAGAAAAGAGATGCTTTGACTGATGCCTTTTTAAAATATATATATAAAAAGAAACCTCCACACATACAGTATAATGAGTGATTTGCTTTCAGTGTGAGCTTCACATAATATGGGGGGGGGGGGACGTTATGTTATGGATCGACCAGTCCCATAACAGCTGTCAATTTCAGAAACAGAAACAACAACAACAGAAACAACATTGTGTAGTGTGTGTGGCCATGCGAGGCATGAATGGATTTTAGGCCTCCCTTTTCTCGGTCTGAAGAGGAAGAGGCGGAGTCCTCAATGTCCTGTTCATTGTCTTCTCTTTGATCTCAAGGTGGCCATTAAACAGATTAACCTCCAGAAACAGCCCAAAAAGGAGCTCATCATCAATGAGATCCTGGTGATGAAGGAGCTGAAAAACCCGAATATTGTCAACTTCGTAGACAGGTAAAGCCATTGCTAGATGCCTGTTGATCTCACCTACAGTGTATGAAAGAATATTTAGTCTTTGCTATTCCTACATCGCTCATTAACTGTTCTTATGAGAGTTCAGTTCTATATCACAATCAGCATTTCAAAGTTTGTGAACAGGGTTGTGAGTTGTATCAGTAAGTGTCTTTCTTAACCATTGGTTTATGGATTTGATTTCTGACATTTGCCGTATAGCTTTTTGGTAGGCGAGGAGCTCTTTGTGGTGATGGAGTATCTGGCCGGTGGATCTCTCACAGATGTTGTGACAGAGACGTGTATGGATGAGGCTCAGATTGCAGCTGTTTGTCGAGAGGTGATGTTGCAGCCTGATCGTGTTGCATAACTGGTGTCTGTTCCTTTTTAGTCTTTATCAGAATAGATGTTTATTTTACTCTCATTCACAGTAACTATGTGATGAAATGTTTTATTTCAGTTTGATCATGCTCATTGTGTGATTCTATACTGTATAATATAATCTACATTGTTCTTCATATGTTATCTTCATTGTTCCATGATCATATACAATTGCAAAGTATTGCAACAGTTAGATCAAGATCTTTGTTGAACCTTTAGTGGTGTTGTCTCATAAACTGACTGGTGCATCAGTTCTCTCTATAGACCTGCCAATGACTCATTTTCTTCTCTCTCTCTTTTCACTCTATTTTCGTAGTGTTTACAAGCATTGGAGTTCCTGCATGCCAACCAGGTCATCCATCGAGACATCAAAAGTGACAACGTCCTATTGGGGATGGACGGCTCGGTTAAACTCAGTGAGTAAAAATAATTGAAAGCATACACTGATAAAAGAGTGAGACTTGGGCTACATCCACCCTATCCCTTTTCTGTTTTAAAACGTGATCACTGCCTTGTCCGCACGGGACACTTACACAGTGTGTGTGTGTGTGGGGGGGGGGGGGGCACACCTGAAGGGTAGATCACACCTGAAGGGTAGATCACATGACCATTCATACATTCGATTCAACTGCATTGCAGATGCTACCTAAGACCGCAAGACTGTCTTAAGCCTGTATTTCCCTGTTGGATTCACCACTGGCAGGCTAGTAGTGCCTTGCTAACTCATTAGTTTGTCAGCCAGGCTAAACAAATAACTGACTTAAACACAATCAATGGATTTGCATTTGTTTTGGTGACTTGTGTGTTGACACATTTTAATTGATGTCATTGATGTATCGTAGATGTCAAAACTTAAACTTAATGTTAAAAAGTAGTCCCCTCCAATTAAAACGCTGCCATGTTTTCATTGATCGAGTTGTGACAACATGTTACAGAAGTCATGAGAATCAAGCTTTCTAAACCGTCTGCACTCCTTTTGTAATTTTCATTCATCCTTACACAACTTTTCTTTTTACATTTGCCATATCCTTCATTAGCCCTAACTAGGTTTGTTGTTCCTCAGTGTCTGGTTTTTGCTGTACTTACACATGGTATAACCCTGAATTGACATTTTAAATTAAGACGGTAGGCTTGCAGAGAATAACTAGAGAATGTAATTCCAGGGAAATTACGAGTGCATGAAAATGCAACAATGTATAGATACAGTAGATAATGTAGATATTAGGGCTGGGACTCGATTAAAAAAATTAATCTAATTAATTAGAGGCTTTGTAATTAATTAATCGAAATTAATCGCATTTTAATTGTATATAAATATATGACCTGAGAACAGTGAGAAGTATTTTTTTTTCACATGGATTTTTAGTATAGCCTACTATTGGATAATGACTGAATACATAGGCCTAAGCTTAAGCAACAAAAATATTGTTTATTAATAAGTCCAACAGACCAGGGCAATTTTTGCCATAAAGTGTAGCAATACCATATTTAGAAATAGTACATTTTCAGAAATTCATGTAGCATATAGATAGGTAGACCTTCTGTAAACTATAATACTGTGATATCCTGTTAATTGTGTCACCTGTTACCTTGAGTTGAGTTCATGAAATTGTTGTGTCCCTTTAAGGGGAACTGGGGGGCGGAGTTTACGTGTGTGCATGTGTGCTTGCATGCGGTTCTGAGTGTGAAGTTTCTTTTAGGTCTATGAAAGTTGGACATGGAATTAGGTGCGGTGGATTACTGTTATAAGCGTGAGTTGTGGCTGTAACAGCAACTTGGTTGCTATTTGTTTAATAAATAAAGCTCAGAGGTTTCCCTCAAGTGTCTGGAGTATCACAATACTTTGTCCACGCTAGCAGCTAGCTGCTTTATGTTTTGCACTGAGGTGATACCTGCGGTGATACGTCCTTGTTGCATAGGTTGCACACAACCATGCTCTTATCTACGCTTCCATCCGTTCGTTTTTTGTAACAACATTTCCCATCCACGGGGCCAACCAACGCGGTCACATCAGCTTCTTTGTTCATGTTCACTGTGCCACTGTGGTTTGTTTTGTCTGAACCGAACTCATGCACGTCACTTGGTGCTCCAGTATAATCGGTCCGTCTGAAACTCATCCAGTGAGAAACGTTCCGCGGTGCAAAAATAAATAGGCATACGATTAAAATGCGTCAATTTTTTTTAATGCATTAATGTTTGTGTAATTAATTAATCGTAATTAACGCGCTAAAGTCCCGGCCCTAGTAGATATAGTTACTAAGGTGTAGCTAGGGTAAACATGATGGTTGCATAGTTTAAAGAAAGCTGATAGTGTGAAGGTAGACAGTTTAAAGCTAAAACATTACAGTTCTAACTGAACTAATGATTTCTAACAGTTATGCTAAAAATGCTAACTATGCTAACAATGCTAACCAGGTTGATTAGCTAACTTAGCTAATCATTTCTAACAGTTATGCTAAAAATGCTAACTATGCTAACAATGCTAATTATGCTAACTATGCTAACAATGTTAACTATGCTAACAATGCTAACCAGGTTAATTAGCTAACTTGGCTAATCATTTCTAGCAGTTATGCTAAAAATGCTAACCATGCTAACTAGCTAACTTGCTAGTGAGGACTTTTATTTTGAAACATTTGTTGATAGGGTATCTATGGTGGCCACTATCAGGAATAAAGAAGTTACTGTAGTAAAATCATGTTGGTTGCTATGGAAACGGTCATAAACGCTTAATTTTAATGGTTGCTATGTTGGTTGCTAGGTACATGGAGGTTTCATATAGTTGACTGGAGGCATAGTTGATGATAACTGACAGTTTGAATGGTTGAACAGTTAAATAGTTGAGTAGTTTCAATGGTTACATGATTTAATAGTGTATTATTGCAGTGAGGACTTTTATTTTGAAACAGTTGTGGACAGAGGAAACAGTTTACAGGATATGTAGTCTTCACAGAGAGATTGTATGCTTAGGCTGAGAGAGACAGAGCTGCTGCAGGTGGGGCTGGCCACCTGGCATAAGATTCTAATTGCCCTACTATGATGTCATAATCGCAATGTTAAGTCTATGGGGGGAATTTTAATAGTTTTTATTTAATAGTTCAAAAAGTATAAAAGTTACAAAGTTGAAAAATACATAGCTGAAGTCACCTAAGTAAGACCTACGCAGCGCAGTTTGAATGAAGTTTCTACGTTAAACGGTTGAAGCTGAATTGCGCGCACAAAAACGTTAGAGGAAAAATAATAAGAAGATGTCGGATAACAGTAGAGTGCATTTTCATGCACTCTAATTAATCTACTAATACCTCAACACAAGTAGTCATAAATGTTTTTCTTAATGGTCTTAAAATTCTTACATTTAACTTGTTGAATCTTGCAGAACTTCTGTATTAAAAAATGCTGTAATAGTGGTAAAATCATCTGTCTATAATCAGACTAATTAGATATACCGCATTGATGTGTGTTTGTCTGTGTCTGTGCGTGTGGGTGGGGTGTACAACAACCCTTTGCTCCACCATCTTCATCCTGTTTGATGTACATTCATTCATTTATGTATGGCCCTATGAAACTCAGCATTCAGAGGGTGTAACTAGGTAGTGGCTGAAGGGGCTGAGTGGCTTGGTTGAGCTGGCTCCTTGAGACCAACATGCAAAAACAGTCGGTCCTCATAGGCCCTACAGTTCTCTAGATATTCACGAAAACTGTGTCCGCCCTACCCACATTTCGGCGGCCCTGGTGCGGCAGGGAGAAGATGGATCAGAGCGAAAATCGACAGTTCCGTGTCATCCTTGTGGGGCTACAGTGCCCACCAAGTTTCGTGCAGCCCAGTCTTTCAGTATCCTGGGAATCATTGACACAAAATGACTGCGCTGCGGTCATATTAATAGTTGGCTTTTTCTGATTTGTAATTGTCCTTATGATATATTTCCCCTCTCCTCTCCTCTCTCTGTCTTCCACTTTTAGCCGATTTTGGGTTCTGTGCCCAGATCACTCCGGAGCAGAGCAAGCGCAGCACCATGGTGGGCACGCCCTACTGGATGGCCCCTGAGGTCGTGACCCGGAAGGCTTACGGGCCCAAAGTGGACATCTGGTCCCTGGGTATCATGGCCATAGAGATGGTGGAAGGCGAACCACCATACCTCAATGAGAACCCGCTCAGGGTGTGTACAGAACATGTATTCATAGTGTGCAGAAGCCTGCTCCCTGCTCCCAGTCTCTCTGTCGGTCTCCTCATTACTTACCCGTGTCTCCTCTCTGTGTGTTTGTGTCTGTCTATCTTTCACTGCTCCTATTGCCCTCTTTTGCACTCTCTCAGGCACTCTATTTAATTGCCACAAATGGCACCCCGGAGCTTCAGAGTCCAGAGAAGCTGTCACCGGTTTTCCGTGACTTCCTGAGCCGTTGTCTGGAGATGGACGTGGAGAAACGGGGAGGAGGAAAAGAGCTGTTGCAGGTGAGGTTGTTAGCAGAGTTACCAGTCACGTTATGGTATTGAATTTGTGATGTCTCACCTGGATATGATTAAACTGATTCAGTACACTGTAGATATTTGGTACTGTATATTTAAGTGTCTGGTCATTTGTTTTTCTCGCATATTAGAAGCACAGTCTCCTCACAATAAATCAAAATAGAATGAGGAGGACATGTTCCTGTTACTCTAGAAAACCTATCCTAGCCGTTAGCTCCTTTCTACAAATAGAAAGATACCCACATTGGTTGTTAGAAACTGTTATCCTGCACATGAACTTTCAAGCAAGCTACCATCAAACATTAACACTCTGTTTCAGTCTGTGCACTTGCAATACCTACTTTGAGTGCATATAGGTGTGTTAACATTCCCCCCCCTTTTTTCCTACTGCAGCACCCCTTCCTGAAGCTGGCCAAGCCTCTATCTAGCCTCACGCCACTTATCTTAGCAGCCAAGGATGCCATGAAGAACAACCGCTAACCTTTCAGATGAGAGGGTCCCCTACCCATTCGTTCCTGATGTGATGTCAGAAGCTCCTTCTTGTTGTGCCCCCCACCCCTTTCTTTTGCTGACGTGCCATCAAGCAGCCAAGCCCTTGAAGCCACGCTGTCTCCAAGACCAAAAACTTAAGCCCCAATCTACAGGGGTTGGAACTCTGGTGGCCTTATGAACTCTTTATTTAGTTTTTTTTTTTGTTTAGTTTTTTTTTTTCTTTATTATTTTTTTTGTCTTACCCAGGGGTTATGAACTCTTCCCTGACACCAACTGAGATGGTATTTTCCCCCTGCATTTTTAAACTATACAGAAAAATTGTGTTCCATAATATTGATGACTCGATTTAATGTGATCGAAACAAACAAAATCTATCTCTTGTCACAGAGAACTTTTTTATTCAACCTCTGTATGAATCATGTCTCCATGTTGTATAGATCCATGTGTCTTTCATTTCAAAATATGACGTAAAAAAGACAACATTCAAATGTGGGTCCAGAAACATATCTTGATTTCTCCACTTCATGCGAAGAACATTGTGTTAGATGATTTTGTGTCCATAATTTCAAAAAGTAGCGTTTATGACACTCCCTCGTTGCCACATCAGTTTTGAATCTCACCAGCCTCCTTCAGAGGAAGGCGTGCACCTTATTTACCGATGCCAACAGTAGCTTGTGAGTGGTAGGGTTGTCACTTGTGCCTTGTGTACTTGTTCCTACACAAACAAAGTATTGTGAACCGTTCAGGATGGAGTCCTTCTTATGTCAGTTTCTTCATTTGACTAGAACCTGGGAAGATAAACTTTCATAAGGTAAAATTTGTTATGTATATTACGAACTTCAAAAAAGGAAATGGTAGTATACAAATTAGGACTTTTAGACAAGCTGTCATTTAATATGTATGTTTATATGTATAAACACTATTTTTGTTTTTAATAACTAACATTATAAATAGATCTGTCGGAAGTCTTGGTCAGGCCTGTTTTGGTGCCTTGAGTCTGACTTTATTCCCATGTCAAAAATTGTAACTGTGAAAATAAAAAATAGTGTTTCTTGTCAATTTCACTAAGTCCTTTGTTGTTTAACTGTTTGGGTTATTTTTTAATACACCATTTGTAAGTTGTGATGAATTTCACTAAGGTGGTGTATGCTGCAGATGTGTGTGAGGATGTGCAAGAGCAATGGGTTCTTTCAATTATCACACCTGTTAAACTCTCGCGGGGATGATGACGTTGGAAATGCAGACGTTTTTCGCTACACAGTTTTGTCCACTGCCGTCTAGTGGATACTGTGATCTTCGGTAGGTGAAGACGGCACACTTTGATCTTTGCTACCCCAGAGCTAACTTACAATGCAACTTGCCATAGGCAGTTAGCTTCAATTAACTCCCGGATCTCCTTATATGGGCAAAGATGGCAGCTTTGGATCCTTTTTGTAGGCGAACTTCAGAGGTCTATTAGGGACATTAGAAAATCTTGGATTATAATAATCTTGGTTATATTACTTATGATACTTTGTACAACCAAGTTTTGAATTTGAATTTGTTGTTCAGAGTTGTGTTTTTAAAAAAGAAAATCTTGGAAAAAATATTCTTATTCTTAAATCTGAACATTGAGCTTTAGACTTCCTGTAGTCTACAACGAGCCAAGTTGTTGTCAGTGCACCACGCCGTTAGGTGCTGGACCTCCTCTCTGTAGGCTATCTCATCATTGCAGCTGATGAGATCAATCACCATTGTGTCATCTGAAACCTGACAATGGTGTTAGAGCCATGTGCAGGTGTGCAGTCGTAGGTGAAGAGGGTGTTAGAGCCATGAACAGGTGTGCTGTCGTATGTAATGCCTTCATTAGGATCCAAACAGAGATGAAGTTAGAAGCGACCAAACACCTCCATGTTTTTCCTCTTAAAATACAGTTACACGAGTAGTCACACAACCAAGTATGGTGAAACAAAATAAAACGTGGTGCATTTCTAAGCAGGCAAAAGGGATTACTATATTGTGTGGCGGAATAACATTGGGAGCACGTAGACTCTGCGCAGTAATATCCTCACTCCAAAGTGAAACTGAAAGTGCAAGAGTGCGGATATTACTGCGCCACACAATTTATCCCTCTTACCTGCTTACAAATGCACCACGTTTTATTTTGTCTCACCATACTTGGTCGTGTGACTACTCGTGTAACTGTATTTTAATAGGGAAAACATGGAGGTGTTTGGTCGCTTTAACTTCATCTCTGTTTGGATCCTAATGAATGCATTGGGCTAGCTAAGTGCTATCAAAGTTGTGCCGTGCGCCAGAGCCAGTGAGTGCACGCATTGAAACGTGAGAGGTACGTATCAACTCGTCATAGTTAAGGGAATAAAGTAGTTTAATATGAAAAAACGGTGAAGTGTTCCTTTAATTGACTTATTTTAAGTCAATTCTTCCTGAAAACAAGCAAAATGATCTGTCCATGCAGTAAGTAAATTTGCCGTAAAACAAGCAAAATTATCTTTCCATGCAGTAGGCTAAGTGAATTTATCTTGATAAGACTCCTTAAAATAAGTCAGTCTTCTTAAATTAAGTTAAATTATCTTTTGAGAGAGCGCTAGTATGTTCATACTTAAAACAATACCAAATAGATTTTTGACCTTTATATATATATACAGTATATATATATATATTTTAAGGACTGTCTTAATAAAGAAAAGTAGCTCTGCTGGTGAAAATGTTCAAATGATCGCTTCTTCTAGTAGTTTTGAAATCCGTGGCAGTTCTAGTGTCAAAACCAAATAATTTACTAAGAGGACTTGATCAATTTCAACATCACCTTGATGAAATCAAATGCTGTCACAGCCTTTGAGTTTTAAAAGCACACAGCACATTTTTTTCACAACAGAACTGTGAAAGGCAGAGTTCAGATTTGGCTGGGGACACCCCATTTTTCAGGATTTGCAATTGTCTAATGTTTTTAATAAAGAAGGTCCGTGTACTTTTTCGTTCATTCGTTATTCTATTTTGGAATGAAATGTGAAAATGTGAAAAGGGTGCAACTTGGTGTTTTATTCAAAAGAATAAAAGCAGAAATGTCTGTATTTTGTTTTCAAAATGTGTAATCATCTTCAAAAATATTAGAAAAAAACGACATTTCCGATCATTTTTAAATTTGTGATATTCATTTATTCCTTTATTTTAGCCTATTCCATTTGACTGATCCTATCTTTTCCCTGGAAGTATGCCTACACCGTTTCGCGCGCCGCGCACTCACGCATCTCCACGACCACAATATTCCTCCCGTGGGGTATAGCCTATGAACCTCGATTAGTGAGTTAGCGAGGTATGTTGCGCTCAGAGCTAGGGTATGCTGTCATACGAAAGTGAATCTTTTCTAGTGTCACTGTATCACCAGTAGGCGGTAGCCTACTTTGGGGTTAACTGTAACCACTTTTGAGGCCGTTTAAATGCACCAAATCAACAGGCCACCTGTTCACCATTCACCATTCAAATCAACAGGCCAACAGCCTCCGAAAATGGTTACAGTTTACTCCAAAGTATCAACTGGGTTTGGGTGAATTTGGCCAATCGTGAAACGTGGAGATGCACAAGACCGCCTATATTAAAACAAGATTACTACGCTAAAACAGTGCCACTTTCGTGTCACAGCATACCCTGGCTTTGAGCGCAACATAGCCTACCTCGCTAACGCACTAATCGAGGTTTGTACACCCCACTGGTCACCCAAAACCTGGGTCCAAAATAGACCCAAATGCAATCCAGAATGGCCTTTTTTAAAATTCGGTTTTTGTTTTATCCAAAAGTTCAGTGTTTCATTTTCAATACGTAAAATATATCAAAACGTGGCACTGGATTCAATTTCACATGTCCTACATCAGTGTAAAAATTCACATACAACTCCTCTTTCATTTCGCATGCAACTTCCAAAATAGAATAATGAATTACACAATCCTTTAGAGAACAACTCCTAGAAATCAATCATCTAGTCAGTTTACAATTTGTTTTGGATTTTAGGCCTACAGGTTTCATTCACTGAAACTATTCCATGACAGGAAATGTACATTTCTGGTAGAATGTTCCATTAGCACTGTTGTTACACGTACGTTGTGCTCTCTGCTATTTGCTTGAAAAGTGCTACAGCCAACATAAATTGTACTATTATTAGTATTATTATGATTATTAGTATATTATTATTATAAGACGGTGTATTTGTGGCCTCTGGCTTTTAGCAGTATTAGGTCTGTATGTGCCAAAGCCATGGACATGCAAAAGTTATAGGCCTAGTGCTCTGAACCAGATATTTTTTCAACGAAGGATAAGAAATGACTGACCTCTGGGGAAAAAAACACATCTCTAAAGGAAAGCTAAAATGGCTTTGTTTTGACAAATTCAGTTTGAAGTAGGCCTAGGCTACTGATCAAATAGAGGCCTATTGGTTAATTTCGTTGAGATTGTCAGGAATTTGTTCATATTATTTTTCACTGGATAGCTGCAGGCTCTTGATCCAAGATGTTTTTCGGACATGTATTTTAGGCCTAATTAATACGTAGTTGTACCTTGAAGGCCACCATAGGGAAAAAGGCAAGTTACGTTGAACACATATATATGCAAATTGAACTTGCAGCTTGAAGATGAAGACAAGCAGGCGCCACCTGATGAGTTCGCGGTCCTCGGCACATGATTTCTCAGCAGATCGTCTGTAAAGGAAAAGTAGGATATTTCCTAATTGTCTGGATGGAGTAAAGATACAGCTTAACTGAGGTGAACTTATTTAAGTGAAATTATTCGAAATAGCCTATGTCGAAGGTCGTGTGCTTAGTTCACGAGGCCTATGAAACATGTGGCGAAGAAGATGGCACCCAATGTCTTTCCCTTCTCCGTTTGAGGGTGAGTTATGTAAACTATTAACGTTAACATTTGGATGTCGTCAACATTTTAGCTAAGTAGCCTACATGGTGAAATTATGTACATTTTACAATGTGTGAATTTACATGTGTTTGAAATGTAGGCTTGGTTATAATATTGGTAGGCTTGAGCACCATGCGTAGAGGGCATATGTGCGCCAGCCGCCAGAAGTTGCCTAGGCCTACTTGTTAAACATTGGCCCCGAAAAGATGATGCATAAGTAAGGCTAAATGCATATGGTTGTTAATCGAATGACTTTCCTTTGAACTATCAATGTTCTTCACATTGTGTTGAATTTCTGAGAGGATGGGAGTGCCGTGGACG